>NC_090447.1:878929577-879229918 GCF_031143425.1 Pleurodeles waltl
TTCAATGTTTACTGATTTTTACATATAAATACAGACAGAAAACCAAGTGTCTCCTGCCTGTATTTATTTTTTTTAAATGGAAAAATGCAGACTATGTTTCCTTCTTTTGAGTGACTTTCCATACTTTTTTCATCATTTCCAAGCCAACCGCCAGGCAGATAGATGGCATGGAGAGTTAAAAACAAGATGGGATATCCTTACATAGCTACATATGTCAACATTCATTTGTAGTATAATGCGAATATTTACCTGCGGGTGTATTGTTATGCTAAATTTGCCTGCTTAATTTGCTAAAACACAACGGGCGTCATAGTATAAGCACACATTTATTAGTTAAATAAATGTGTAAATATACCATTTTACACCTTCATTTATTCACAGAACACAAAATAAATATGGATAAATACTGATAAGATGACCACAAATAAATATGGATAAATACAGACAGAAATGTTTTAAAAAAACACAGGAGCCCTAAATATAATATATATGTATATCTCACTAAAAAAACAGAATTAAAGGGTGTGTAATGTTTCTTACTCAGACTAATTAAATCAATAAAATACGCCACATATGGTTAGTGGTGCACACAAACATGCGCCATAACTTGAGCCACTTACAATGAGGCCATGTTGTGCTCTGATTCACTCTCTTTGTTTGTTTCTCAAATTGGTCTTTTGAGCATGGCAGGTGACACGAGTTATGTGCCTCACTTTTTAACTGTTTATTTTTCTGTGAATTTAATTTTATATTTTTATTTTTTAGACTTACTTAATTTTCTGCAGCCAGGTCCTGTTACCAGCCAGCTATGGCGGCCCTAACCCTTGCTGCGCACAGCCTTTGGCAAAGTGTTGCAGGCAAGCCCAATGCCCTCTCTCCACCCCCACTGGGCATGGCCTGCCAAATACCCATTATGTGCTATATCCAGCCATGTTTGAGTGTGTGTATTGGGGGTTACTTGCAGAGCTTGCCTGGTCTTGCACTAGTTGTAATTTCCTAGCTGCCAAATTTCATGCAGATTCATTGACCAGTCAGTGCCAAAGTTTTTAGTAATTGAAACTCTAACTGCCCTCCTATTTGTATTTGCTTCCCTGCAGCAATTCTGCTCAAAACGTGACACAATCAACAGTAAGCTAAACCTGCTAAATGTCTGCCAAAATGTGTGTGGATTTAACTAAAAGTGGCAACAGTTCATCAAACGTGAAAACTAGCCCCTTCCCCTTTGGAGCTTCACTTAACCTAATATAACTACACTGGGCATCAATTAATAACTAATTGCTACCCTTGACACTAATTGATAACACAGTGCCAACGTTATAAATAAACGAAAATTGCATTGACATCCACCCTTTTTTAACTATGCCCCCTATTTTAACTATGCACCGTTTGTGGTTGGCATAAACGTGGCATGCCAATAGATACCTAATACCTGCTAGTTCCTACCAAATTTGATCTAGGTTTATCACATAATGCCAAACTCCTTAGCAGATTAACACTTATTTGTCCCCTCCCTTTTTCACTGGGCCTCCATTACATATATGCAAAAACACCAAATGTAATCTGAACATATGAAGTGTATCAAATTTAAGGCACATTTGCCAACGGGTTATAAAGTTATAAGGAAATTAACAAATGGATTTTCACTTGACAATACCTATAAAAGTGGTACCGCTTAAACTTCTCCCGGCACCCTTTTCTCAAAGTGAATATCTCAATAACTACTGGACAGATGTACACCAAATTGAAGAGACTATGCTTGCTGAGTAAAGTTTTACTTTAGTGCCACGTTGTGTCTAAATCTGTTCAGTGGTTTTTGCTCCTTCTTTCTGCAAACTTGCCTGTGGGAGCTAAAACCGAAATTATACAGTTTTTCAGCCCCCTCGCCCTTTAACCTTTTTCTTTTCCTGTGGATGGATCGTCAAGAAACTGGAGATTCCAAAACTTAGTAGAGTTATTTAAAAGATTGGCAAGTTTTATACAAATTCGTCTAAGAGGTCATAAGATATAAGCGAATCAAAAAATGTAGTTTGAGTGGAAAATGTGGCAGAACCATAGCCATAGAAAGTTTCAAAGAAGCCGTTGCCGAGTTGGGACGGTTTCTGTGATTGAGTAGATGGGCTCCCTTTTTTGACCCCTTCTGCAACAACAAAGCATACATATTGGAAACTGGTCCTTTTAATATAGTTGAGTAAAACCGGGACATTGGAATTGTCATTCTGTGGCATTTTCTTCGAAGTTATGGATTTACAGAACTTACCACCATCTGCTCCGCACATTTTAGATTTCAACCAAAAACGTTGTATTACTGGTCACCTTTCAGTTGCTGAATGCTGTCTTCGGTGTGAAACTGTTACCAATGAGGGTTCACATGTATTCGTGTGTATTAAGGTCTTCCTAAAACTAACAAATAATTAAAATGTACTGCTGCCGAATGTGTCAGTGTATGCCGCGATATTTGCTTTTCTTGATATGTTAGTAATATCTACACGTTTTTTTTGGTCCTCGATTGCTGTATTTTTCCACTGGCACTGGACAACCTTTAACAAAAGCCGTTTGCACATTTCATGTAGTAATACTGAGCAATGATTGTAAACAGTGTACATGAAAATATTCCCTTAGAGGTGTGACAGCATAAATCCACATACAGATGTTCAAAAGAAACATTTGTTGAATTAACCTTGCTAAAGTAAGCCCTTTTACATAACGGTGCTGGGTATACCTGCAGAAGGGGCATCTGCCAGCCAGCAAGCTCTCTAAACTGCTCCACATTTGTGGTCACTACAGGGTGAGGTCTGGAAACGATAGGCTCCGAATGCCCTGGATCTTACAAATAATAGAGAAGTCTGCAGCGGTTGCTGTGTGGGATCTGCATATCCAGTAAGACTGGAACGGTGGCTGTCGTCTACTAGCCTTGGTTACATTTATTTTGCGTTATTTAGCCCTGCTGAAGGAGTAGACTAAAGAATTTGCCTGAGGTAGCACCTACTTTCATTTTGTTGTGTGTGTACGTGAAAAGATGTGCTCTGCCAGTGCCTAGCAAATAGCAGAGTAGTGTCAGAATGCTTGTGGTGGTGCCCCTGATGAGAAACATGGAGTGGAAGCCAGACCGATTCCCTTACCAACTGGGACTCTTTTAAAAACGTATTTCTAAGATAATTACATTAGAAATCAGATAAAATAATTAGGGTGACTAGACTTTGGCCAAAGTTAGAAAACGTGGAAAGCTGGAATCCTCATTATTTTGCTAGATTCTTGCTAGCTTTTTAATTTGTAAAACTGTCAGTTTTATGATTTCTGAAAGTTATAAGTGCTGGGGGAGATATCTCTCCCCACGACCGCCACAACCAGTGCTTCTTCATCTTGGTGGCTGCATCTGCTATCTTTGTGCGTACATAGGGCTCTTTGATAAATCAAATATAATACAACTACCATTATGTCATTCTGTTATGCTATGAGCATTTGTATAGCAGCTATAACCATTAGAATGGTATTAAAGTGTTTTCATAATCTGGGTGTCCTTGTTGATCTATTCTAAGGTTTCCATCAATTCATTGGATATACTTTTTTAATGTGTTTGTATTGTTTTCACTGATTAAAAAAACAAGACTTTAGCATCATGATCAACTGTAATACAGGCAGGACAATCATCATTTTCGTCACCCATCCATTGTGTATACTTTGATGTAGTTCTGGTATAAGCCCCTTTCCTTGCCCCGTTTTTAAGTAAGTTCCATATCACGAGAATACTCTAACGTGTAAGAAGAGTGGATTATTAGTTGGGCTGGTTGTGAGACATCGCCAAGTAATAATGTCACTAATCCATAGCAGGTCCAGGTAGATTTCTTCAGATTAAGCTTTAGCTCAGTCCTGGGTAGCTGTGGCACAGATAACTCAGGCTTAACTTAAAGTAAGCCATATGTACCAGTACTAAAACAGCCAATAACTAAGAAGCACAGCACAATAAAAATCCCACTCCAAATTATAAAAATAGAATATATTTTTATCTTTAATTGGACACCAATGAGGCAAAAATCAGATGAAAGGAACCAGAGTTAGGATTTTTGTAAAGATTTCATAAATCACTGCTCTTCACTCTAAAAAGTTTTAAAAGGTTCAGAATGTTTTGTAGATTACTGATACTCGCTCTTAGCTGTAAACAATGAAGCTTTAATGCAAAGATCCGGGCAACATCAATGTTTCAGATCAACCGCAATGGAAGTCTGGGTCAGATGTGGGCGTCTGGTTGGTCCTGGTCAAGATTTTACCTTCGCAGTTAGAACATTTTCTTTTTTTTTTTTTCCATTGACAGTGAGGTGGACAGGTTCTCCTGCAGCTTGATTCTGGCTTTGGTTTCGTCTAAATCCCGGGGCCAGTGAAAGCCTCAGTTCTCTGTGGCATTCGAGGCTACCCGCAAACTAACAAATACAGTATTTTATAAGCCCCACACTCTGTGCTTCTAAAACCGTTGTCTTTAAGTTGGCAAGTTGCTGTTTCAGGGGAGAACTAGTGGGAAGCACATCTTAGTGGTTAGGATTTGATCTCACGGTCTACCCCACCAGAATCCAGGCATCCAGTGGCTGTAGGTCAGCTGGACACTTTGAAGCTGCAGGCCTCTTTAGCTTTTGTGTCCCCGAAGATTAACAGGAAGCTAGCCAACTAGCCCTTGTAGTACAGTTGCTGCGCCTTGGCAAAGAGGAGGAGCAGGCCCAGTACTTGGGGTGTCTTGCCACAAAGTTGACAGTACGAGCAGCCCTTCTCTTTCTGAAGTCCTGTCTTGGTTCAGCAAGTGCAGTCTTCCTGCGTGCAACCTTTATTCCTGAGGTACATAGGTTTGTCAGGCGCAGTCCTTCTGTCCTTTCCGAGTCTGGCAGTGTTCTGAGGCTGGATGCCAGAGGTGCGACTTTTATGTCAATTTGGAATTTGTACTCACTAGATAATGGGGCTACAATTCCCACAGAGAAACCCTACCCAGTTTTTTTTAAGACACATTTTATTAGCATTTCACTGATGTAATGCTGTGAAAAACAATTAGAACAATAACAGCCATCTCCAGCCACATCCCAGGTAGTGTAGGTGGGTACAAACAGGAATGAATGAGAAAGCATTACATGAACATACCTTAATCAGCCAACAAATATGCAGTACATACATGAGCATAGACTTAGTTTGTATAACATTCAGAGAGAACAGCAGGTCTCCTAGTGGATCTCTTCAATCCCCCATCTGCATTATCAGCTCCCCCTTGTGAAGAGGAGCGCATACTAGATTCCACAGGGTGTGCAAAGTCATTCATCAAGACTGTAACGTCCTCAAATCCTCCTCTACTCTGTCGTAATCCCTGCAGCACTTCAAACATACGTCTTCAGCCACTGCACATTCCACCACATCCGCTCCCCATCACTTCACACTGAGTTCATACAAGCTAACGCTTTATTTGACTAGAAGCAATGGCAAGTGCAAAAATTTGAATGCCATTTTCTGGCCTAGTCAACAAGAATATGACCCAGCAGTCACACTGTTGGGGTTCTGTACACAACCATCTGCCCCACATGTTTCATACCCACCCCCAAATAGTGCAACAGGACCGGTAATGTAAGAGAAGAGTCAGGATCCTCTGGGAAAGTGGGCCAGATAGCCTTATCTATAATCGCTATGCTGGCATATTACAAAAACTGTCCTGGCCACAATTGAAAGATCTCAAAGGCTGCCTCAAATGTAACAAAAGTGTCATTGGGGAACAGGTATCCCAGTGGTTCACAGCTGCTCATCCTCCAGGTCAAGACATCCCCAGATTCTGAGAGTATCCGAAAACTGGCAGATCCCAGAAAGCAAACTCCTTGGCAAATGGTGCCCTCCCTAGTACCTGCCGAACAATTTGTTCCCAAAAGGAGGCGGTGTGCCTAGTCAGGAACGGGACTCTCGAAGCATCCCCTAACAGCGACATCTCCCAGTCACCCCCCTCCAGTAGTTAGTCGCTAGTGTTTTGGACCTGGAAAGGCAAATAATATTTCTCAAGACTGGGGGCCATTTATCCACCCAACTCTATTAGGCGAAACAAGAATTCCCTTGCAACTCTATTCCATCCCCTCGCCAACATTGAAGAGGTCAACAGTGAATGTAGTCTCTGGAACACCACTTAGGGTAAAACATCAAATGAGTTGCTGCATGGTCTACAGACACCTCGGCAAGAACACCATTTTTGACACTGCCACCCGGCCCATAAGTGAGAGAGGGAGCGTGTTTCAAAACCCCACAGAAGAAAGCAAGCCCTCGGTAACCCTTCCAGTATTGTACCACATGCACTGCTGCGGTGTGTGAGCCACTGCCATAGCGAGGTATCTGAATATATTTACCTCCCAAAACTCTACCCACTGTAACATTTTTTTTTTTGTGGTGTTGGGGCTAAACACTCCCGTAATGCATCTCGCTGCCCAAATCCAAGATGTCGGGACCCGTCTTCCCTGTGACAGAGCCATGGGCACATCCCAGAGTTGTGTCCAGTATAATGAGCCAACCATGCTGGAAAACCAGTTCTGTAATGGGTTTTCCCCTATGAAGGAGATTCCAGCCTGTGTACCTACTCAAACAAGTGAGAAATTTAAGGTGTGACTCACATTTGTTTCTCTGAGGCAGTAGTCCATTTGAAAATAGGCTATATGTAGCCACTGCCCTTGGGCCATGATGCCAGGAGGAGGTCACACCTCCTTACTCCAGCAGGCTCTTTGTTCCCCTTCCTGGGAGGTGCTTCACACCTCTCAGCAGGAGGGCAGCAGGCTGTCCTGGATCACAACTGCTGCAGTTAATCAGAAGTGGCTAATAAATGTTTGGGGAAAGAAAGCGGCGACTTTCTCAAGTCACCTTCATATTAAAAGTTACTTTAAATCCTAATTTAGCATTATGTAGGCTTTAAAGTAACAATTAATTTGATACCTTGCGAATACCAGGTTTGGTGGTACCAAAAAGAAGTTAGCACTTTGTGCGTGGGCTATTGAAACTCCATGCTAGCCAATGCGACTAACATTCTGACTACAGTGAAAATGACAATTTCGAGTTTTCACTGTCAAGACTTGTGAAGTTTAATTTAGACATTCCTTTTTTTAACATCTGACATCTTGCCTTTTGGGTTACTAAGGCCCACCTTAGGGGTGACTTAAAAATATTAAGAGGAAAGGTTTAGGCATAGCAAAAGAGGTATTTTGCCATGTTGAGTTGACAGTTTGAAAGTTGCCTGACTAGACTGTATTGGCAGACCTATAGCTGTGATTTCACTTTGTCACAGCAGTGGTAGCGCAATAAGTGCTCCAGTCCACTGCATTTATCTTACTAGCCCTTGGCGCACTGTGTTCCATGTACATATGTAAATATGCCAGTCAGGGATTAGCCAATTGCACATACAGTTTGAGGGGTCAGGGCACATGCACTGGGGCCTGATGCGCAGGGTCGGGTGCACTTCAGAGTCAAAAACCCAGCAGCATTAGTCTTAAAACTGGAGTCGATCATGCAAAACGAAAATCCCTTTCCTCACATTACCATTCACAGGTTTTCTATTTGTTGGCTACATTGGTCAGTGCCTAGTTTGCCAGCAGCTGTACGTTGTGTTTTTTGAGATGCTGTATTCTGTTTTAAATGCGTCAAATTCTTTTAAGCTTGCCTCATTGAATAGGTTTCCTATTCTTCTCCAAAGGGCCTCTGCCCCTGCTCTCAGCGCCAAAATATATTGCCTTGGTTTGAACATCAAGTAAACCTTTATTGGGATGAAAAGAGATGAGACGGTAGCCAGACACTTTTCCTGTTCCATCAGGTCTCCTACCACTAGGATTTCTTTTGTTACTGGAAACAAGTGTAGGCTCCATGCTTGCTGACTTTTTTCCAACCAAGTGACTTTCCAGATATATGTGCTTGAAATAGTCTGGTCTAGCTATGGTCCGCGCGGCATGGGTGGAGAGGAGCCTGCTTGAAGACCAGATGACTGCCACTATAATAGTTATTTCAAAGAAAGATAGCCCATTGGCAGAGTGCGGATCATACAGGCCCCTATCATTGCTTAACTTGGAGGCCAGGGTCCTAGCAAAAACTGTGGTGACCAGGCTGGGGGGTTGGTGGGTGGGGTGGAGGATTGGTGATCACCACATTGATCCACCTAGATCAATCAGGCTTCATGCCACACAGAGGAACCCTCCTAAACCTGCAGGATCTATATGGGGTGTTACATATGACCAATACGCTACACTCTGAGCAGGGTGTGCTCCTGTCATTAGATGTCAGAATGGCGTTCATCAGAATCAAATGGAACAATTTCTTTGCAGCCCTTGACAACCTGGGCTTCGGCCCCAAGTTTTGTGGCTTGGTAAAGCTCTTATACCAAGGCCTGTTGGCATGAGTACTGGTCAATACTGCACTGCCTCAAGTCTTTAGGGCACGAGGCAGGGCAAGTCATGTATCCCCTATGATATTTGTGTTAGCACTCGAGCCCTTAGCAGCCTGGGTTCGTCAAGACCCACTCATACAGGGGTGAGCACCAATGGGGAGTAGGAAAAACGGATTTCCTTATACGATGACTGTATTGATCTATGGCACACAGCCCTACTTGTCCATCAACAGAATATTGCACATTTTTCAAAGCTTTGGGGACCATCCTGGTTACCAAATTAACTGGGACAAATCCTTCCTATTTCCACTAGCTTCCCTCAAAATGCACAGTGCTGCTAGTGCAAGTGGGTTTAAACACTTTGGCATCCTTGTCACCCGAGATCCTGGAGATTTCCTACATAAAAACTTCTTCCTACTGCTAAACCGGCTCCGCACGGATGTTGCACATTGTTGAAGGCTCCCACTATCTTTGATGGGTAGAGCTGCCCTCTTTAAAAATAATGACTCCCCTTCACCTGCTCTGGGTTCTTCAAAACACTCCCTAAAGGTACCCCAGGACTTCTTTAGAAAGGTTGACAATCATAAGACTATTGTTATAGGATGGGGCAGCCAGCGCTTAGCACTCTGTAAATTGAGATGTTTATGATGGGGTGATTGGCAGTCCCTGCAATACTCGAATACTATTGGTCCGTGCATTTAGTGGCAGTCAACAACTAGGTGTTAGCAGACTGAACTGAGCCTTCGTATCAAGTGACAGAGAGGCTTTGGGGAGCAGGGGCTACCTACCTGTTCTCTATAGATGGGGGCAAGAGCGTGACCTGCTGACTCACACTCAGTCAGTGGTGAGAGCTTGGCAAGAGGCTACTAGGTATTAGGGATGGGAGGGTAAGCTGACAAACCGGACCTCACTGTGGGTCAGCAATCTTTTGCGAGGGGTTTGAAACCTGGAGGATTTCTCTAGATGGGCACTAATCGGCATAGAGCATCTGGGTAACATAAGGATAGGACAGGCATTGAGGACCTTGGAGGGCCTCCAACACAAATAGGAGTTGGCAGAGACTGAAAGATTCAGGTACCAGCAACTGGGGCACACCCTCCGGTGACATATCCTAGAAGGGGAGCAGCTGCCTGAGCCGTAGCCACTTGAGGACTGACTTCCTCTTGACCCACTGACAGACAAGGCTATCTCCATAATATACATGAAATTAATGAATTATTCCCCATATCTGTTGACCGCTTTGAGATAGGCATGAGAAAAAGTCATTGGGCACTTGAAGATGATGAATGGGTTGAGGCAGTTCTGAACCCTAGGGAGGTGGAAATACAAGCCCACTTTTAGGTAGTCCAATTATAGGTACAGCATAGGTCATACTACTCCAGAGTGCTTTTACATAGGATGGGGGAAGTGAGATTATGCACTATGTCTGAGGGACTGCGGGGAGGTGGGCACCCTTTTCCACATAATATGGGAATGCCCAGAAATTCAATGCTACTGGGGAGGAGTAGTGCAGATCATGGCTCAGGTGCTTGGACTAGAGGTTCCCCTAGATGGCAAATGGCACCTCTTGAAAATTTCAGGAGACGTGGCCTAGCTACCCAAAGACCTGGCTTGTAGTGACGCCCCCCTGAATTGAAGATTGGGAAACTGACATGGATTGGTGCCAACGGGCAGAGCAAGTAGTCTAGACAGAAGGGGTTGCCCTAAGAAATGAGAAAAGTTGTGGGGCGGCTGGTGCACTTATCAAGGCTATTAAGTAGACTGAGATGAGCATGAGAGTTGGGGGTGGGAGAATTTACATTTCTGAACTCCACCTGGGGGAGGGGACTGAAATCTTTGTAATATGGGAAGACTCCACTCATGATAACTGTCACTTTCATGTTCATCTTATGGTCTACTCTGTTTTATATGCACACTATACATTTGACTCGTCCACTATATTTGCTGTATACTGAGCTCAATAAAAAGTGTTTAAAAAGTCTGCCAAAACAGTCTGGTCACTAAGGCACTAGAGTTTCTTTAATTCTTTGTGGTTCCATTCTAAAACGAATTGCAGCTTGCTTGGATGCCTAATGTTTACAAATGTATGGGCCTTAAGCCTCCTCCTCTTCCTCCGTTTTGGGGGTTTATACTATGTCGGGAAATCCTGGGCTTCATCCCATCCCAAATGAATTCCCTTAGGGAATAGAGTGGGGATCAGGAGAGAAATGGCCTGCATAAGAAATAAAGCTGTGGGCAGGATTGTCTTATTTAGGGTTGAGCCTTCTAGAGCCATGCTCATGCACGCTCGCTTCTGAGACATCATTGTTCACTAAAAGGGGCTTGGAGCCCTCCCATTGCTTACCGTTCGTTGGCTTTGCTTTCACCCTTCTTTGCTGCCCCCTAATTGGACAGCAGGTACCAGGCATCACTTCCTGTTTCTTCTCTGGTGCTTGGACCAAGCACAGGTTAATTCTTCTTAATTAATGTTTCTCTGCTGCTGCTCGCACTGTGATTTAGGTACCCTTTTTAATTTAATTTTTTTGTCTGTGTTGCTTCTTTCCCCTTCCTCCCACCAGTTCTCCATGTTGCTGCCCTCAGTTGTCTCTCCTCTGCTTTCGATGTGATTTAGCTACCTTTTTTTATTTAATTTTTTTGGCCGTGTTGCTTCTTTCCCCTTCCTCCCACCACTTCTCCATGTTGCTGCCCTCAGTTGTCTCTCCTCTGCTTTTGCTGTGATTGAGGTATTTTTTTGTTTTATATTACTCCTTTGGCCGTGTTGCTTCTTTCCTCTCCCACCAACCTAGTGCTTTATTTGTAAATAAAAAGATGCCGGTGCCCAAAGCCCTCCTCTTAAACACGCGGCTTCTGCAGTTAAATGTGTGAACACGGAATACTGAGGCAGAGTAATCCTGAAGCCATATCGGGCCTCTTCACTCCATATAAAGCCACTCCCTGCCCCTTCTGCTCACTCTTTCAGCTTTCTACTTTCTCCCTTTGTGACGCCTTTTCGTTTTTCCTTTCATTCGTCTTTCCCATATGTGTCTTTTGCTCGCAGCAAATGCTTGAGGCAGAAGAATAAGCCCCGGCCCTGAAAAATAAGTGCCGGTGCTCAGCACCGGAAACAACAAGCACAAATTAAGCAATGCACCAACCACTTCTCCATGTTGCTTCTCCCCTCCTGACTGCTGTTTCTCAGTTTCCTGGGAATACAATGTTCTGCAGGCAGGCTGCTTCCAAGCACACCTTGATAATTGGTAAATAACAACATCAGTTGGAGGGGACTGTCTGTCTTTAGAGCAGACTGGCAGGGACCGGAGTGCTGTATGTGAAGGCTTCATGTTTCCCTTTGCATCTGGCCAACCAGCCGGTGGTAAGCTGGCCTATGTTTTCCAATGCAGTGTGCATGTGGGAGAAACCGGACCGTATGGTGTGCTACTACATTGTTTTTATTTTTACTGTTTTGCCCATGTTGCTTCTGTCCCCCCCCACCCACCACTTCCCCATGTTGCTGCACCCCACACCCGTCCACGCTTCCATACATACCCACCCCCTTCTCCTGTCTTTTTTCTTTATAATTGCTTCCCCCATTATCAAGAATTGAGCACCTTCCTGCACCGTCCCACCAAAAAACCACATCTGTGCCAGCCGAACGTCTTCTGCATAACTTGTGAGTTTGTGAATGTGCCCTATTTTTTTTATCCGTGTATGTCCTCATCACTGTGAATTCTATCTTCCAGTAAATCTATAGTGAAGTCAAAGATCTGCCTTTCACCTCTTCTAATCCCAAATGTGTCTGAGGTTCTTCCATTGGAGCTTACTTTAGCAGATTTACCCACATAGCGGCACAGCAACTAAGAAGTGATTACGGGGCCAGATTCTAGCCTTTTTAACACATAGGCTAGAAATGTCTAATTGACTATATCTGACACCTTCTCGGTGTCTGTGAGCAGGAAGCCATCCTTTTGCTTTCTGTGCGAATTGTTGATAATGTGGAGGATCATTTTGGTATTATTCCCACATGTCCTGGGACAAAAACTAGACTCATCTGGTTTGATTAAACCTGGCAGAAGGGGGTGCAGTCTAGCTGCCAGAACTCCTATGAATATTCTGGCAGCTATGTTTAGCAGTGAAATGGGCCTGTAGGTGCTATATTTTGTAGGATCACAATTTTAGCTTTTGATACTGTGTTGGTGGCTATATTGTGCTGATTGAATGCTTTGTAGTCTTGACAGTAATGGAAAAAATAGATGGCAGAAGGTCTTATCGAATTGGGGACTTGTCGGGTTTAAGGGCTTTTCCAACATGTCAGTTTATACCACTGATTACCTCCTCTGGTCTAACAGGCTTATCTAGGTTCTCCGACTGGGTTTTTGTTAAGGGTTGCACTTCTGAGCTCCCTATGTACTTTTTGATCTCCAACTCTGTGGAGGTCCTGTTAATTATAGATTACCATCAAAGGCTTTGAAAACACTTGGGATTTTAGTTTGATTCCCACACCTTCCTCTTTACTCCCACTAACCTTACAACTCTGCGACAAGCATGGACTCCTTTGAGCTTGTTTGTGATGAGCTTGCCTGCTTTATTACCTCAGCTGTAGTATTTTTGTTCAGTCTTCAACAACACATGTTGCACATTTTTCTTTCTAGAACCTTAACTTGTTCCAGTATGGAAATTAAGTTGGCACCATACCTTCCAGGCACTTTCCTTTAATGAATCCCTTCCAGTTCACTTATGTAAGCTTCCAATATTTCCCTCACAAGTTTCCTGTGTTTATTGATGTTGAATTATGTCACATATTGTAATCTCTAACAAAAGCTTTACGACCATCCCAAAGCCTGTTGATGACTACCTCTTCATTATGGTTGTCGTCTAAATAGGTTATTACTTCTGTGATCGTGTTCTCAATATGTTTGTCTCTCAGCATGCCTTCCATTAGTCTTCCTTGTTCTCTAGATCTGGGTAATGGTTGTGTTTGAACATTTATCAATATGGGTACATGATCTGAGAGAGCGCGATTGCCATCTCTGAGGCTGGTATTCCACTGAAGAGTTGTAAAGACTAAAATGTAATTTGGTCTAACATAAGTGCCTGGTGCATGTGAATGTAATGTGAAGTCTGCTTTGGTAGGATGTTGCTCCAGACAAATGTCTAATAGGCCCACTGGTTGAACCAGTATGTAGTTTCTGCTTTTTATGAGGGCTATAGACGAGAGTAGGTTTCAAGCATAAGAAGAAGCCATCAACTTTGCTTGTCTGTTTTGACATACGGGATTTCCTAGTTGCAGTGTTTAGCTAAAAATAGCCATACCTCTCTGGTGGAGGCACAGGAGAAATACTAACTAGATCTAAGTCTAGAGGAGTCTCGAGGGGTGCGACGAGTCTTGTGAAGGAGAGGCACATCTGCTTCTAATTCTTGAAGCAGGAGGAGACTATTGCTGATCGTTTCAGCCTCTTAATTTTGAGACTAACTATTTTAATGGCTTGTATAGCGACCCTAGTCTGAAAGTGTGCTAATCAATTGAATCGTGTTCCTCCTGTGCCCCCCTGTGCCCTCCTCCCTGTACTAAATGTGGTAATCTTCTAAGCACATGAACGACCCCTTTTAATTCTTTAACCTGGTATTCACCAAATTTTACTCGTCTAACCAACTCAAATCAACCAAGAAGGGTCTGCAGTAAATTTTGTCGGATCTTTAAGTCCTTTCCCATTCTTGTTGTTTCTTATGCGTCAACCTGCCTCTCGCTACATGAACGAAAACTGCAAATGTGATATATTGCTTTAAATGTACAGGTCCTTGCTCTACATGGTAGAGACCAACCAGAAAGCAAAAACAGAAAATGCTGCATTAGAGGTTAATTTATGTGCCTAGGAATCTCATTACAATGATGATAATTGGTTGGGCATCAAAGTGAGCGAGACTAATATTAAGAGACTCAACAGCTGCGAAAAACTGATCTGGATGTATTGGTGGAAGGCAGACTTATTCTAAACGAGGTTTTCTTCCCGTAGACTCTTTATACACACATATGCATTCAGTTCAGTTATTGCTATTGGTATTGCATGCTCAACTTCATAGTCCCCTTACAACTATTATTTAGCCTCTGCCTTCCTGCTGGCAAATGAATGTGATTTTAATTATGTTTTTGTTTCTTGAAGATCAAAAATATTTGACTTAATATTTTCTTCATGTCTTTGATTTTTTTTTTTTTTTCTGAGGGGCTAGTATTTCTTCACATCAAGTATTTTTTGTCAATTAGGTGTAAAATAAACGTTTTCAAATATCTCTACTCATTTACTTCGGAGAATTGAATGACAAATTAGAAAATTGTGTTTTTATTTCGTTGTGCGCAGTGCGATTAACTGTCTACTTAATTTTTGTGGGTTTTGTAGTAATTGAAATTACCAGCAGCCAAATTCTATTGCCTTTGGGTTTGATAAATGTATGCTCGCTCCTCCGCACTGCTACCGTCTCAAACCATTTTGCTGGCCATTACCTTTTAATGACTCTGCCAAATAGCATTGCCCATCTCTAATTTGCACTTACCCTTTCTAAAGAACATCAACCTTTTTAGGTCGAGTGCACAAGCGCTCTGGCCTGTAGTAATCTCTCTGTGGGGTTTTAACCATACCCACCGCACGTTTATCACTATCACTCATTCATGGGTTTTCCTTTCAAAAATCCTTTATCATTGGTAAATGCTTTACGTTTGTCCCTCCGTGGGGTTGTTTTTTAACCGCCTTGGCTATCGACCCTTTTACATGGATAATTGCACTTTTGTCGATACAGTTGACTGCGAGCGAACTTCTTTTTCCTTTTGTGTCTCTCCTTCGCACTCCTGCTCATGGCGGCCGAGTTGCTTTCAATCGACATGTTTAAAATATGTTCCTAAATAACGTTTGCACACTGAATCTTAGATAAGTTTGCAAGTTCGCACTAAACGTTATAGGATCAGGAGAAAGTGTAGGAGAATTTTTTTTTCTCCATTTTACAAAGTCTTTTCTGGTATATTGTAACATGATACGCCGTGCATTGTTACTACCCTCTGCTTTTTCCTCCTCAGATCCTATTATACATTGCTGCCAAGGTTTCAGACTGCTATGTGTGACATTTTCATAATTTTTGTGTAATTATGAGTGACACTTTTTCGCAAGCAAATTCAAGCGATGAAGACAACATAACCATATAAATATCATAATATATCAAGAATCCTATGCCTCCTGTTGTACACCAGCGCCACCTTGTGGCCTTTGATAAACACTACTCAGAGTTTACCTAGCAAAGTGAGAAATTGGGACTAGAAGGGTTTAGCGAACTTCAGGACACAGATCTTTTGCGTGACAATCTCAGGCTTTGCGTTAATGTGTGAAAATGACTGAAAATGTGTTATTCTAACACGAGATGCATGGCACTAGACAGGGCTAATTACAACTATTTATTTTCTCTGACTGGTTAATCCCTTCATTTGGCAATCTTTTTGAAGCAGCCCTGGCTTTTCAATAGCAAATTTACCTATGTTTTCGATGAAATGCAGCACCCACCAACAACTTTGTCAGCTCCACTATTGAGTAGTAACTGAAAGCTTTCCTCACACGCAGCAGACTTGTCAGCTACGCATTAAGCTTTAGTCACAGCGGAAGTCATTGTTAAAATAGCAGACTCTTTCACACACGAGGTACCAAGGCCAGCTACTGCTCACGCCTCATTCATGAAAACAACAAAAGCACTGGCAATGCCCACAGGTGTGGGTTTAATGTGCGGCCTCTGTGCTCACTGGCACACCACTCACCCTCCAATCACACGGATCACTTCTTACTCTGCACTTGCAAAGGCACACCAGCCTTTCCTGTAGGCACACCCCTCACTGTACACACTGAAACCACGTACTTGGGCAAAATACTCACCCTGCATTGACAAAGGCACAGTGTAAAACTCCACTTACAAAGAGACAACACTCACCCCACACTCACAAATGCACACTATTTGTTTCAACTTGCACTCCTACAGGCACACTGTTAATCCTGTCTCCCTCAGGCTCTCATCTTATGCTCAAACATGCACAGCTTATTGTTCACTCGTGCAGGCACCGCTCACCCTGTACGCTTAACATAAGGTGCTGCTTACCTTGCATGCACACAGATGTACAGCTTACCATGCATACCCACTGGCTCAGCTCAACATTCATTCACACAGGTACAGCTCATGCTGCACTCACACTCACACATGCACCACGTTCCCTTTATTCACACATTCATAAACACAGGCACAGCTAATTCTGCATTCTCAAAGGCATAACACCCGGCATCCAGACCGGCACATCTCTATCTACACTCACCAGGCTCACAGGCACAGCTCTATATGCACTCACGGAGTGCTTCTGACATGACAGGTATTAGAGGGACAAACAATACACAAGGGAGAGAGCAAGAAAACACATGTACTTCCATGGAGTGCTGAAAGAAAAATAAACAAGCATTGGTAAAGGCAACAGGGTGTGCCTTTGTGGCCTATTGATGTTGGCAGTAGTTTTTACCCACAATGCACATAAGCCACAATGCTGTGCAGCATGGCTAATTGTTTTAAAATGTTTTCCCCAAGAAAAAGCTATTGACACCTACAAAATGATGCTGGTGCCTTTTTTAGGTCAACTTTGTGGATTTAAAATAAAGCCTTGGAACTTTTATTGATTGGAATTTCCTTCCATGGCAACATTTTTGGTCATGGTGTTTAAATTTGTTGGGGTGGGTTTGAAATAATTTTGTATGGCTAACCACACTCTTTACTGGGTCAAAATTCCCTCGACCTCAGTGAAGCGTTTTGAATCCTGTGAAGGATGAGAAAACACGTTCAACACTGTTTCTGTACTAGATTACTTTCTCGCACTACTAATTTTATGAAAGTTTGCAAAGAATAATTTCACTTTACAATTTTAACTCCATTTCGTTTGCAAAAATGTCTGTGCACTTAATATATTTCATTTTGAAATTCATGTCATACAGCACGGGTTTCCTTTTGTGGTTTCACCCTTTTTATGTAAATTTTCAAAAATCGGAGACTTGATTCATAGCAGTTTCATATTCTAAATGGTCATGTTGCTTGCTCTCTGGTTAACTTTTGAGAACCCAATAGGGTATATCTATTTAGGGCTACAATTTAGTGTTAGACAATCAAGACTAATATGAGTGAGCCCAGCTAGGTAACAGAAAACACTTGTGAAGAGTGAGTT
The DNA here is from genome assembly GCF_031143425.1 of Pleurodeles waltl. Classification (NCBI taxonomy): domain Eukaryota; kingdom Metazoa; phylum Chordata; class Amphibia; order Caudata; family Salamandridae; genus Pleurodeles; species Pleurodeles waltl. The sequence goes on from NC_090447.1 coordinate 878,947,151, forward strand.
ATACAAGGCCCTAGGATCCCTTTGGTTCACTGGGTGAGTGGATGCTTGGGGTGTGGTCTATCAAACACATCGTTCCTCTAGAAAGTCGACAGGATGTAAGCCCATTGGGCACACACTACTTTTTTCTGTGATTAGGTGATAATCCTCCTGGGGATGGGTTGGGGGCTAGGTTAGGTGACCCGGGGCGAGGACGGTTTAGGGGGGTGCCTTACTCGAGGAGAACTTTATTACCTAGATAGAGTTTACCAAAAAAGAAATCAAAACTTTGATGGAGCATTAATGATGGCTTCATCTGTATGCTGCTCATCATAGCGTTGTCTGTTGACAACTCGCACACAAACATGCAGTTGTTCTCTTCTAGTAAATAGAGCCGTCTCATTCTTCTCCCTGCTTTGTTTTGCCTCATAGTGACTTGGTCTGCCCCATAAACACCATTACTAGGCAAAACCCAAAACCTTTAGAACTGCATCAACAAAAATAACAACAAACTAATAAGTTATTCTTTGGACTGTGCTTGCCTCTTTAGAGTTGCTAGGTTATCTTATGGTTCATAACCAAGTTGTTTCTAAAATGCAGAATAATAGCATTAGATGTATAGACCTTGGGCGGATAAACGTTTGAATCGGTACTGGCGAGGAATGAACCGCTAAGAGTACACTTCCCTGTATCACTTTCAGCTAGATCTCTTCTTTAGTGACTCAACCTATAATCACTGTGGTAGTTTTTAGTTTACACAGACAGTCTTCAGTGGTTCAAATTTATAGTGCACCTTTCTAGGCTCTTGGCATCTTCGTTATCAACACTGTTTTGAAAACTATGACAATGAAAGCGAAACACATCTTCAAGGTTAATGTAAGCCTTGGCGGTTTGGCAGAATGAGAGTACGTGTATTTAACTGACTTCATGTCTATTTGTTCTGGAGAAATACCCACGTAATCCTTTTTGGAAAATAAAGTGCTGTCCTGATCATTGTTAAACTGATGTCGATTGTACCATAGACATGCTTGGGATGTAATCTTATAACAGAGCTCAAAGGGATTAATAATTATTTTCTTTGTCATCCCTGTGCCGTATGGTCATGCTTTGACATTATCCTGGTAACTTATTTGCTGATGTGATTTAGATTTCCGCGTTTTTAATAGTTTGAACATTTTGACTTGTGTCATGTCATTAAAACGTACAAACTATGCTTCTTAACACTATCAACGCCCAGTTTCCATCATGCTTTGCATTTTAGATGTTCCCTATTCAATACATTTTACATCCTGGCCAAGAAAGAACCCCATTTTCACTGAATCCTCACAGAAGTCTGAATTGTAGAAAGATTAATACATTTCGTTCTTTAGAGTTGCTCCTACGCTCGATACAAATGTCGGATTTAATTGGAATCCACAAGGCAGTCCAGAAGTATACCACGGAGGCTGTGACTGTTGCAGCTTTCTCCCATGCGAACTCGCATTCAGAAACCAGCGGCAGGTGTGGATCTCTGAGTTAATCAATGTTATGCATTGTGCATTTACATTCGCATTTTTTTTTTTCCTCCATGGGGAAACATTTTTCCCTGTGGAGAATTATTCTTCCTACATTCGCACTAATTCTAAGAGTATTCCTTTAGATTTCTCAGATTTCTGCCAGGTCATCGGAGGGCTTATGGTCACGTTTACATTGGGAGGGACACCGGGCAGTGGTGTCTATCACTTTTATTGTTTGCTGTTTATACTTCCACCCTCTCCAGGGAAACGAAATGAGACCCAGAAATATGTGGAAGTTATGAATTACCAAGTGAGAACTTTTTTAGGTACTGGAGAGGAAAACCTACGACAGGTCTTCAAGGTTATATAGAGCATATTCTTCAGACTCAGGAAATCAGTTAAATACATTAAAACTGGTACCTTATGTTGGGGTCATGGAAAATGACTGAACACGAGTTGTACAAATTGAACTGTAAGTACTTGCTAGGCAAGATCTGAAGGAATTTCAGTTTCTTTAGTGTGACTGATAAACTTAATAAAAATTGTTATTCTACCACAATGCTTATTTCTTTTCCAAACCTTCCCAATTTAAATGGATCTCTCTTTTTCTCATAAATTGAATCTATTAGGGTCCTAATGTGAGCTAGGAAAAGTAGGCATATTTGTTTGCAATACGCTTATTAGAGCCTTTGATGAAGGTAGACAGGCTCTTCAAAACTTTGAGGATTATTATAGAACTTCTGTGGTACAATATTTGTGTAGGTTGCTATTTCTCACTGCCCCTGTGTCATATGATTATACTATAGTCAGCCAATTGACAGTGGAGTTTGGACATTTTGATTTTTTTGACATGTCTAAGAGCCCTAGGTTCTTCAAGAAGCTTGGATTTTGAGTCCTGCAAAGTCTGTCATATCTGTTCTCGGAATTGCAGAAAACCTAAAGATAAAAATACAGAACATTTTATCCTATGCTAGAGTAACTCCAGTCTCCGTGGTGAAATCGCCAACATTAGCTATGATATCGGCAGTCAATGGAATTATTGAATTTAGACACAGATGGGTAGTTATTTTTTCTAATGCAGCATTCTAACGCCTTTTTCAAATATCTACAATTGAGATTATTTGCAGGTGAAGTCTAGCTACTCAGATGAATGTTAAAGTATATGATAAGCCTTTCTGTCAGGTGGCCTGGAAAAGTAGTATCTCTAATAAAATAATAACTACCTAAACGAGTTCTTTAGTGTTGAGTGTATAAAGATTGTGTGGAATTATGGTGTTAATATATGGTGTGGCTGTTTGACTTCACCATGGAATATTCTCACAAAATCAACTTGGGTCCAAGTCAGGCTCATTTGCCAAACCTTAGCTCATCCTTGGGTGGTTGTGGCTTTGAACATTCAGGCTTAAACAAAGGAATACATGTAAAGCATTAAGAAGTGTCAAAACAACAAAATAAAGTCACACAACACAAATTAACTCTGAAACAAATTTATAAAAATAAATCTTATTTTTACAACGTTTTATACATAAAAGCCAACAAAATCCACTAGAGTATGCTAGAGATACAGATTTTTAAGTAAAACAAAAATCTCACTCATACAAGTGTTGGTAACTGTAAAGTTTGTAAATTGGTAAAACTTTTAAAGAGTTGTGATTGGATACTCCATTCCACTTTGGGTGACCAAATCTGACAGGAGGAAGGTGGGGTTAGGGGGACCTTGGGGAGGAGTAAGGAGTAATGTGATAGTTAACTTGGCACCAAAGGAGCCACAAGTCCATTTCCAGGTGCCATGAGTGAACCGACATAGACTTCAATGGAGTGGTCCTGATGCAAAGATACAAGATGCTGTAAGATGGCGGAGATGCTGTGCCATCAATGTGAGCCTTCCTAAGGCTTCTCCTCTGTTCAAGGTGCCAGTGAGGCAACTTTGGCTAAAGGGTTGGTGGCCCTCGAACACCTCTTTGGTCCAGCAAACGTCCTGTTGTCCCTGGACTACTGGTCTTCACCCAGCGCAAAACCAGTAGTTACCTTTGGATAAAGCTAGTGTTGGTCTTGGGTGACCAAACTGCACTTTAACGACTCTCTTGAGTTTGATAGACTCTGGTGCAACTTTTGAGACTTGATCATTCTGGCTCCACGTTGACGGTAAGGGCGATAAGGTGGTTATGGCTACTGACTAGCCAGAACGGGCTTCTTCAGCCTTTGTGGCTCTGGGGATGTGACAGGAAATCATCCAACTGACTTTTGGTGTTCACTAATTCTGTCTGGGTCTTGGGAGGGACTTTTCCAGGAGCCAGGCATTTCAGGCACAGTCCTCTCTTTGCTAACCCAAGAATCAGTAGGTGCAGTCCAGTAGCTGGTGCAGCCTCTTTTTCTAGGTCTTTTTCTAGGTCCAGGGAAGCTGGGCAGGCCTCCTTCAGTCCTCTCTCAACTCCAGATGTGATCTGAGGTCTGGGTGCCAGGGGTGCTATATTTATGCTCAGAACATGCCCTTCAGGAGGGTAGCGTTACAAGCCAATGGGCAACCTTCCCTTGCTGTTGATAACTACCTGTGATGTGTGGCCGTATCCCAGAGTGCACTATTTTGCACACTTCCAAGATGGCAGGACTCCTCTGTGTGTGTGAGAGCTTGGTAGCCCACACTACAAGTATGGCTACCTGAGGGCTACATGCCCAAGGAAAAAAGGTTTGGCAACTGGTCTTCCTTCTCTGTCCCCAACTCCAACCAGTCTACCTCAGCAGAAGAGCAACCTCTCTCGTGCGGGGTCACCACTTGGTCTTAAAAGTTGGTTTCCCCTATGAAGCTTGCCTTTTGGGCTCATGCCCCGTGTGGTTTCCTGCCAGGGAGAGGTGACACTTTAATTTACAGGCCCTGTGTACTACTGGTATCTCATACCGGGGGCTCATAAGTAAGTAAGTAAGGTCATGCCAGTTGGGTGTAAGCCAATCAAACATATACTTTGTAGAGTCAGAACACTGGCACAGAGGTTTGGTTAAAAGGCCTCAGTGCACTCTCAGAGTTGAAAAACCAACAGCATAAGTCCAAAACTTTGGGGGTGATCATGCAGAAAGAGGCATTGCCTTACATAGATATATATTGGACGAATAGGACGACAAAGCTGGTATTAAAATTACATGAGACTAATTGCATCAAGAACTTTCAAATGTGTATTCAACCCCTGTTGACATGAATCTAAGAATACAGTACTTCAAAAAGAAGACAATCCGGGATCTCTTTTATGAGGGCACATGAGCAGGATGGTGACAGGTAATGGAAATTATGCACTTCTTAACCGAGTACTAATCCATCTTCTACATTTTATCCTTTGATTTTCTTATTAAGTATCTCTGTATATTATACAAATTCATTGTTCTTCTCTGTGGTGGCATTTCTATTGAATGTTTCAAGATGAACTTGTCACAGGAGCTGCTAATACTGATTAACATTAGATATTGCTTGCAAAAACAATTATTCTCTCTTTCAGCTTGCAGTGAAAAGAGAAATCAGTTTAGTTAGTTATTATTTTTCAATAGAGTTGGTTTACTCTTTTTCTGTCTTGTCACCTTCTGCATTTTGTCTTTCAAAGTTTTGGTTCTTTCTTTTTTTTAAATTATTTTTTATTGTTTTGCAGTAACAATTGGGCAACCAGTATAGTGCATATTGACATCTCACATTTAAAGTGCAGATTTGCTCCATGTCTGTAGAAAATTACAATAGCATAATGACAATCCCACTCATAGTTATCCCGTTTCGCCCCCTAGATGACAGGCCTACACCCCGGTGGCCTACCACCCTGGGATATAACCCGGGTCATCGCCCTCCTTTCATGCAGTTTGAAAGTGGTCGTTCCAGGGGCCCCATATCCAAGTATGTTTGTTTGGACAGCCACATGAGTTCTTTCTATACATGTTATGATCCACTGATCTTTATCAAGCAACAAGATATGATGCCCCCCCTCCCCAAAGCATCAAACACTGCCACGAGATAGTTCTTTAGTGTTTGATCTGAAAAGCATTATTCCCTATTGCTGCCAGATGGGGAAAATATCTAGACTTTCAAACTAAGGGCCTGATTATGACCATGGCAGATGGGATACTCCATCGCAAACATGACAGATATCCCATCTGCCGTATTACAAGTTCCATTATATCCTATGGAGCTTGTAAAATGGCGGGTGGGATATCTGTCAAGCTTGTGACAGAGTATCCCATCTCCCAAGGTCAGGCCTTAAATGTTTTTAATACACAGGTACCGTTGGTGAGAGTAAGGTGACTGTCACTTGTTCCTAGAGAAGAGGCAAATTGTTGAGATGTCCTCCTTGTGTTTAGCATCAACGAAGTTAGGACAAACTCATAGTCCTTGCCTGTGGTGCTAGTCATGTTTCTCTTTCCCTCTACTCAACTATTCACCAATACATTGTCACTGGTTTGCTAGGTCATACTGGCTTCCTTCTAAGATAGTTTTCTTTGTTTAGGATCTGCTGCTGCTTGCCTTTAACTCAGATGCTCTTTAGTCTGCCGTCTTCACCAACTTCACTCTCTCCAGCATTTGGTGCTAATACTGTGTCTCAAAGTTTGCCTACTTCAGTTAGCAAGATTTCACCTCCTCACTTCTCCTCATACAATGCTTATCTTTTTTGCCTCCTATTTGTCAGATTTAATTGGCCCTCCTCTGGTAGGGCACTGGCCACCAGTTGTACGGCTTTGTGCAGCGTGTTGCTATGTGTGAGACTTCATGCAACCAGGGTGGGAAATACTGGTACATCCAGGGTTGCACGCTTTGGCTGGAATCTTTACCTAAATGCTCCTTCCATGTGCCGCCATGGATTCCTAGTCTTGCATTTACATTTATTTCGACTGCCCCCTTAAAATCAATGTTCTAGTGTTTCTCTGCCAAGGAACAGGTTCTGAGCTTTTTTTCCCTTCTACCTTAATTTCTTCCACTTGACTAAAAAGTCCTCTATAATAAGGTTGTATATATTATTGAAACCTGATATGTCATATCATTGATGTCTATCCAGCTGACTAAATATATCTATACATTGGTCAGGCTGTTTTGAGTCTAGAAGCACCACATACACTACAACAACCTTGTCTTATTTTTCAACCCCTTGCTGCTATTCCCCATATATTATTGAACACAATATACAAAGGAAATGTATTTTGGGAATAGAGACAAGATTGTGAGCTCACTAATATGGTCATTTTATGCTTACCAAAAATTAGAAAAGACACATTTCAGTATGCAACCTTGAGAAAAGTGGATTATTAGTTGGGGTGGTTGTAAGTCCTCACCAAGTAATAATGTCACTTATTTGTATCGGGTCCAGTTAGGTTTCTTTAAATCAAAACTTATCTCATCTCTGGGTAGCTGTGGCACAGAGCAGTCTGGTTTAACTCTAAGTAAAACAACTGTAAAATGTTTATCAGTACCAAAACAGTCAGTAAGTAAGAGACAAGATGCAATAAAACCCTAACTCCAATATATGAAAAAAAATAGATAATTTTATTTTCTACAAAACAGACACTACAATTATAAAATCTGATAAAGGAAATTGGAGTTATGATTTTTGGAAGAGTTTCATAAATCACTTCTCTTCATTCTAAGCGGTAGTCTATGAGCCTCGAACATGAGGCTGGGTCGAAGTCCAAAAGTTTCAGGCCAACTGCGATGGAAATCTGGGTTGAATGCGCCTCCTGCATTGGTCTCAGTCACGATTATATCTTTGCACTTTTCTAGTTCTCTTTGTTGTCAACAGTGAGGCCGTCTGAGACCTCTGCAGGTGGAGTCTGGCCTTAGGTCGATTTTGGTGAACCAGTGAACTCCAGGGGTCTGGTGAAAGCAATGGTTCTCAACGGTGTTCGAGGCTAACTACAAACCAGCAGGTAATAACTTCCCTGGGGTGACTTATTAATATTAAAATGGAAGGTTTTGACCTGGCAAAAGGACTTCTTTTGCCATGTCAAGCTGGCAGTTTAAAAGCAGTCCGACTAGGCTGCGATGGGAGACCTAGAGCCATTTCTATACTTTGTCACAGCAATGGCGGTTCAAAAAGTACTACTGTTTACTGGTGACATTAAACTTACTATCCTTGGGTACACTTTATACCATATATTAGTGATTTACAGATAAGTTAAAGATGACAATTGCACATACACTTTCAGGGATATGAGCACATGCACTGCGGCCTGGTCACAAGGACCCAATGCACTCTAGTCAAAGAACCAGCAGCATCATTCTAAATATGTGGGGGTTCATCATACAAAAATAGGGAGCTTTTTTTAAACAAATTAATTTTCAAATATCTCCAAAAATTATGCAGATACCAGGAATGTCACAACTTTCTATGATCATGTACTCTTCCAATTTAAAACCGTAGACAAATACTTGAGGGTTGTTTCCTCCAAGGAAGGGTATATGAAAGCTCAATTGTCCACACTTTGTTGACTACGGTTGGCCAATTGTAGTTATGGACAGGAGTGTATTGAATTTACTGATGTAGGTCTGCTGACACCAAGCTGCTCATGGTCAATGAATACAAAGTCCTGTTTGAAAGGACCCAAGGCCAATCTAATGACAAGTGGAATCAAAAAATTTGTCACCGTCTTCTGTTAGCCATCATAGAGTAACACCCTTCTGTTATGGTAGCTTAATATGATTATTCCACGCAATATTTGATTCCGCATAAGAAAGCATATTGCCACCTTAAATTTGTTAAGAAAACCTTATCCTACCTATAGTGTGCATTAAAAGGTGAACGTCCAAACGGCTCCATTTTGAAACTGCTCTTCAGAACTGGTGTTTATGAAGGATTATTCAAACAAACTATTGTCCATTCCAAATCAAAGGTGGCAAAGAATGTATCATAATTCCATTGTTGTACTAAAGCGTGCAAATAAGCCTAGCTGGTTCCGCTTAAATCTACTAGGATTACTCTCATGAATATTTTGTCAGCAGTCAGTTCTTCACAAGATGATTGCAGCTGCCTTCGTCTGAATTCTTTGCATTAAAAATGCGACAGAAACATGCAACACGATCGTACTGGGTGTGATGCCAAGTTCATCAAATCTGCCCTTTCTTTCTGCACCTACATATGCTCCTTAAAGTTGGACTTCAACCTGGCTGTACTCAAATGTCACTGGCACTTGTGAGCCATATGCTTTTTGCAGTTTTATTTCTTTGTCAGTGACTACTTTTACAGGTATTACGTTCCCACACCTTACAAAAATAATCCTTAGCATATTTACAAATTATGAAATGCTATTGTGTCCAAGGGGTAATAAGTGAAGTGAAACAAAATGATGGCCCTGCCTAGGATTTGATAAGGGACCTCCGAGGTGCCAATATCTCGAAATATTAATAGGCTTTGTGCTGAATTGGCGCCTCCTTAAGGTTTGGTGGCCCCTCTGCACTGCAGGGGCCTGTGTTACGCCTCTGGAGTTAACCACCCTGAGTAAGGAGCCTGGTGACATGCACAGGAGAAAAGGGCCAGCGAGTTCGGCCCTTGGTGTCTGTTTCCCCAGAAGTCTAAAATTATTCTTCGCCCAGAAAAATTGCCATCACAGAAAAGGCAATAACAAATTGAATTCATATTTTCCAAGAGTACACTAGTGACCTCACCCTTGCCACGAGAGCAACGTGGTGGCAGCGCTAGAAATGGCTCCAATCCAAATAGGATCGGGATGAACAGATTCTCCAACCGTTCCAGCAGAAATGAAAACATGAGATAAAAGGATGCACGAAACAAGACCTTGACATGTTGCCAAGCCTCTAATCGGCTCAAACGGCTCTTTATAAAAAGTCATATCCTCTACATATTACATTTGGAACCTGTCCTGTACCCTTGAGAGCGAAGCAGAACGTTTGTGCTTTTTCAACTTGAAATCACCCTGATGCTTGCTAAACAAAAGCAATATTATTCCACCTAAAGCTCTATATTACTCACTTATTAGCCTAAATTGTCAGTTTAATGCAGTTTTGTGAGAATTTCCTTCTTGGAGAACGTCTTCAAATGGACAGTCTTTCATTGTTTTGTTTTCCAGTCCACACTTTTTTCTCCATGTGCAATTCTGTGTGGAATACTCCGTTTTTTTAAGTTCTGATACATCCCTCACATTCAGTAGATTTGTTAACTTCATTCTGTGGTCTTTCCTGCCACCCACCGACCACCGTGTGTGTGCTTTTATGTTCTGCAGTCTTAACTATGGCTCATTGTTCACCAATTCCTTGGCTCCTGTGGGGTTTTGGTGTGCAGAGTGATATTTCCAAGCTGTGGGTTTTTTTCACCTCAAGTCCTCCTTAACGGGATCAGGCCTTGCATACTACTTAAGGCACCTGTATGTTTCTGTATTGTGTATGTTTCTATGTGTGTGTGTGGTCTGCAGATTTTAGGCATTCAAGTGGAGGCATCTCCAAAGGAGGGTTTGTTGGGTTGTGTGTTCTGCCTAACTTACATAAATGTGACTTCAGTTACTTTATGCGAGTCATCGTCTTCTAATACTTGGTGTCAAACCTTTCTCTGATGTTTTTTCATATGGTTGGTTTTTCATGAGGAGGGCAGGTAGGGGCAATTTAATCCCAAAGCTGGCTTCAAGGCATCATAACAGTTGTCTTGTAACATCCCACCAAAACCCGCAAGAAGGTGATCAGTTGGTCTTGTGCTTCATTAAAGGTGTCAGAGTATTCGTTCCCAGTATACTTTCTGACACAAAGGTGGTGGGTTCTCTGCAGGCCGCATCATGTCTTTAAATATACGCAGACTGTTTCATGTCATGGAGTTTGCCACGCCACTTCTCCAGATCTGTGTGTTTAGTGCTGAACCTGAAGAAAGCGTTTGATTCTCTTGAATGATGCTATCTATTGTGCTGCTCCAGTAGTCGGGATTCGGTATGCACATAACAAAATGTATCTAATTTCTGTATGTGCGACCCACAGTGAGGGTTTGGGTAGGATACCACATTTTGGGTCCGGTTTCAGTTTGCAGAGGAACCAGGATGGTGGGGGTGCCTTTCCCCACTCGTATTTACCTTCGCAATTAAGCCTATCGCCATTTGGTTGCATCACAGGTGATTGAGTTGGGCATCCCCTTGGGAGACGGAGTACACAAGGTCTCCCTGTACGCGTATGATTTGTTGCTGTGCACTGCCGAGATATTTCATTGGCTCTTTGCAATTTTCAGGCATTATGCGCTTCACATGTCAACTGGCAGAAATATTGCCTCTTCCTCTTTGAGCCCTTGGCTCCCGCAGTCCAGCTGCATATTGGTGGTCCACTCTGTGTTGGCAGCAGCACACTTTTAAATACCTAGGCATACATACGCATGTACCATTCTACTCAACAAGAATTTAAACTGGTCAGTTGCAGCACTTAGAGAGCTGATGGCATTCTGGCGAATCTTGTCGCTATCAGTGATAGACCAGATGGCCCTCATGAATATGGCCATGCTTACTTGCTTACTTTATTACTTTGTAAGCCTACCGGTACACTTAAATACAACAGTCCTCCATTCTCTTGACACTCTACTGAGTGAACTAATATGGTGCAGTGGTCTTGCGCTGGCAAAACGTCAGTGTCCTCCTGGCCAGGGTAGCCTCAGAGTGCCCTTTTTTTTAGCACTTTTACCTTGCCTCTGAAATCCAGTGGCTCTGTCGATGGTTTGAGCATTTATGCCTTGATTAGACCTTAACTACACAGGTACGTGGACTATTGCTGATGTATTCTGGTACTTCCGCCCTGTGGACTGTAGTGTACAACCCTCCCCGCATCTTATATGCTGGGCATACTTATGTTATAGTAGAGCATTATCTGTTGCAAGGCATATTCTCCCCTATGCCCCAGCAGTCCCGCTCCTTAGCCTGTTGTCTTTTGGTAACGTACCAGCACTCAAGCATTGACATAATTTGTGCATAGAGGAACCACAAGATCTCTTTTTAGACTGTAATCTGCTTCCCTTCAATGGTCTCACAAAACATCACGGTGTGTCTAAGGGCCACTTTCTGACTTATAATGCACTTTTGCACACTCTGTGCCTGTTTTGCTTTTCACTAATGACCGACCTGAAATACTCATACACTGACAAAACAATCTCTGGAATACACTTCTTAGTCCAAAGAAGACATTTATTATTGCACTACGCAAGGTTCCTAAAAGGAGATTAGCATGTTGAAAGCACACGTTTAAAAATAGTCACAACAATTAAATGAAAACATACACGACTGATTCTCCACTGCAATATACACAGCAAATATATGTATCTATATTATAATGCAAAGCAAATAATTAATAAAAATGCATCACTGTAGGGCCTGTCAGGTGCTTCATCTTTCTCCTGCCAGCAAGCTGATGACCCCGTTCGACTGCCAAAAAGAAAGAGAGATCTCTACCCTCACGGGAAATCTATATCAGGCATCCGACGTCTGAATCCTGATTGGGGTCTCTGAATCTGCTATGGTCAATCAGGGGCACCTTTTATATCTTAAAAAAATGGAGAAGGAGCTTTATGGAAAACCCCTCCCATTGAGAAGTATTAAAAAATGCCGGCTAGTTTAAGTAAGCTTTGAAAGAAACATGTTGGGAATTAGCCAAAATCCCAAGGCGTCCCTCCCAAAGTCAAACCGTTCCCTGCTGTACCATAAATATCAGTCTAGTACATCCTTATCGTGCTGACTGACTAACTCTTCCATATTATGTCCTAGCTCTTTGGTGAGAAAGAGAACACGCAGAAATAGAAAACATGTTGCATAACATGTTTGTATGGAAAACTACTCACACCTCCAATGTAGCAGAGAAGCTAAGGCTAAGCTGAATACAAAATGGAGTCTGTAACTGGTGCCCACTAATGTGACAGTGGGCAGCTAAGCCAAGTGCAAAGTGGTGCGACACGAAGTCAGTGGTTAAAATACAAATATCACTACAGTGCCACAAGTGGCCGATAGTGGGTGCGGAGCCACCTACTTATGAAGTACTGCAGTCACTTTATACTATTGGCACTCAACGCCGCCTTGTTAAGTGGCTGTTGAAATCTGTGAAGACACATACTCTAGCTACGTAACAGATGGAAGACTGATCTTGGTAAGGAGTTCAATGACATGCACTAGGAGTGAGCCCTCCATCGCCCCTCTACTGTGTCTAGAAAAACTTGGCTAGATCTCAGACAGCACTGCATATCGCATGGGCCCTGCCTAACCCCAGGGAACATCAACAGGTACTTCCCAGTTGCAAAATCCTGATGCCCTTTTTCATCAACTTCTTGGCAGTTATATACAGTACGTGCTTTGAACCTACCCTGTGTTGTCACACTTCTGGGCTGAAGTTACAGACCACTTGCAGAAACAGTCAGGCCACAGCAACCTGTGTAGGAGGGATATACCTGCTCTGGGACTCTTCAGACGTCCCAAAGAAACATAATGCTATGTGACTTGGTTCTCATACTGGCATTCAGATCCTTACACACCTCTGGAAGGCCCCTGTCTGTGGCTGCATGGCTCTGAGTGGTCACTTCCTGGATGTAGTCCCAAGGCACTCTCCTCCGCCTCTCCGAAATTGGTAATTTTTGTTCCCTCGCTACGGATGACACCATTTCTCCGTAACCCTCTTAATAGACTTGCCCCTGTTCGTTATTGTTGTCACGCTCACCCTGTAGTGACTACCATGGTGGAGGCACTGTTTTCTTTAACGTCCCTGCACACCTAACCTTATAGAAAAGTCTTGCCTCGCGTCACATATGACATCCCCCTAATTTAGGTCGAGCATAGCAGCGTGCAAGCACTGCTTTTCTGACGTGTTATCTATTTGGGCTTTTAATCATGCCCATCTCTATCACTCGTTCCTGGGCTTTCCCTTCAAAAATTCTTTGTTATCATTTGTAAATGCTTTACGTTTATCCCTCCTTGGGCTTTGGTTACCGCCTTGGACATCAACCCTGTTACATGGCTAATTGCACTTTTGCTGATACGTTTGATCGTGAGCGGACTTCTTTTTTTTTTTGTGTGTCTCCTTCACGCTCATGCTGTGGTGCTTTGAATCGTCTCGTTCATGTGAAACTGTTTCACTTTTCATTTTGAACTTATGTGGCAAGAAAAGTCTGTTTAGGAGTTTATAACGCTAATAGCTCTAACTCGAGCAAATGCGAGACCCATTGCATTGCAAATGCTCTGCTAAAGGAACATGCAGTGCTCCCCTGGCCTACTGTCATTTGCTATAGCAACAAATGCATTACAAGTTAACCGTGCTGACTGTGGTCGTGGACCCTGCATAATCTGCACTTACCTCCCACCTTTCTAGTTTAAGGTGTTCTGTTTCTTTAGCATTTTTCACATGAAGTCACCCTACGCGGTTCCCTTTATGCGATTATCTTACTGTTATGTCGAAGCCTGTTCTAGTGTGGCGAGGGCTGATATTTACACGCGCCTTCTTTGAAGGGTTGTTGTATCAAGCTGCATGCATAAACCATACTAATTGTATACAACACTGATATTTATTACGTACCGCTGTACCTTTTACAATGACTACTGCACACGCATGACCTTGCGAAATGTTCAATGATATATATTTAAAAAACATAAAAAGGTGGTGGGTTCTCTGTCCTGCTTGACTTATCTGTGTGTACCGGTGTTTTCCTGTTGTCTGTTTCTGCGTTTGTGCCTTTCCTGCACCAAAGTTGTTTTCTCCTATTGTGCTGCTGCTGTATGCTCAGTCCCGGCATGTGAATCTCACTGTCCATGCATTACATGTTTTTCCTCTCCCAGAAGAGTGTGTTTCTTGATGTCATTATCTTCCCAGTCGTAGTGTCAGATTATTCCTTGTGCCTGTGTCCAACCCCTGTATCCCAGTGTGTTAGTTTTCCTTGTCACTCTATAGGGTGTGTGTGTTTTCTTTGGGCCAGTGTGAGTGTATCACGGTCCTGTTAACGGTGTCCCTGTAGTTCTTCGCTGATTCTGTGGGGAAAGGCAGGTGAGTTTCCTGTAGCAGTTTTGAGTGCTTTATATGTTAAGTGGCAAACGGGTAACGCAACTCCTGCTGTGGCCACGTTAAAGGCAGTGTTACAGCTGTGACGTTACAGGACCCAAATTGTTGTGGAAGTAGCCATTAGTTTCCGTGATTTCTGCCTCTTCGTGGACACCCGATATTTTTCCAGAAAAGGGAATTGAGATACATGGTGTACCCTTCAATGTGCTTTAGTGGTTACTATAATGGCCAGAGTCTCACTCTTCATTCCTAGGTCTGCCTAGAGAGAAATTATAAGTTTTCTCCTGTATTAAAAGCACAAATATGAAATATAGACGTACATACATACAAAGATGGACTTTGGATAAGCTCTCTTTATACGTTGGCCTGGTCAACTGTCATTCACAGTTTATTTCTTCTCGCCATGACATTTTCCTATCCACATGTGCCCATCTGCCTAAAAAGAAGTGCTCTTCGATGTAAGCGCTCGTGGGACAATACTTTACCCCATCAGCCCTCAATACTTTACTGGTGCGTTTTTCTTTCCACTCTTTATTGTTTGTTATTTTTAGGCATCCTGTGTGTATAAGCCTTATCTTCAGGATACACTAATACTTTTCCTTTGTACGAGTAAGGATATTTTAATGTGAGGTGTACGTAAAGGGTTATCACTAGCTGTTCTAAGAATATCTGCCTGTTAGTAAGCAACAGGACTGTTATTTCACACTTTTTAAATTGTTTTGTATTGCAAACATTTGGACGCTCCATTTAGCTGGTACATTGTTCCTTTTTTTCTGTTTCTGACATATGCTTGCAGTAAAACAAAATGTAAAAATAACTGTCACATATGCCATGGCCAGACTTATTGGCTATGCCTTTACCTTTTTTAATTCTATTATTTGCTTTTTGGATGTATTACCTGCTTTTTACTACTGAATATGTGTTTTGCAAACTGACTGTGTATTAAAGGTGGATTGCTGGGTATTACTTTTACCATCCGCTCCCAAAAAAATATTTTGTTATTCTTCCTGTGCCTGTCAAACCCTGTGCTACATTAACATGATCTGTAACAGTCCTCAAAGTGTTTCCAGGCTTGTAAAAAATAACACCCTCTTGAATGTTAGTGAATATTTGCAAGTAGTCGCAAGCTGTTCGTGTTGTACCTGTTCCTTATGTTTGCGACAAGACTGGAATGCTGCTCGGGGTATTGTGCTGCTTAAGAGGTGATCTCACTGCTCCAATCAGTACTTTGCTTGGTGTCTGTGTGTAGGGTAATCCTCCTCTTTTCTGTCTATGAGGGAAACTTTCAGTGCTGCTGTCTGTGGTACCTATTCTGTGTGCGATAAAACTTGCACTGCTGCTTTTTATGCTGTGCCTTGTGTTTATGTGTGAGGAAAACTTACACTGCTGGTGCCTGGGTTGTATATGTGATATCTATATTTAGCAGTTACCTGTGTTAAGAGGAAGCTGGTAGTTTTTGTCTGTATGGTGGCAGTATATTGTGTCTTCAGGGTACACACAAAATCATTTTACTATATCAAAGCTAAATCGATTTATTTTTGGGTGCTTGTGTTTTTGTTGTGCTCGTGATTGGGGTAAAAGGTTCATGTCTTACAGAGAATGAGTTTGGTTTTTGTTTTGTCAACTATGTATAACTTTTATTGTCAATGTTTAATCTTAACAAACTTTGCTTTGAAAGTTAGATGATTGTTTATGTTAATTTTTGGACAGTAAATCTGACCCCTAAATCTATTTCTTAATCAAATTCATCCATTGCCGCCTCTCTGGATTGTGGGTATTTAGGCCTTGGGCTGGTGGCATGAGGCTCACAAGTAGATGGCGCAGTGCAAGTTCAGTGAGGTGTGTGTTAGAATGGGTGCAAACTATAGTGAAGTAGCTGAAAAGCTATCAAAAGCAGGCGGATGTAGAGCGAGTGGACTCTTGTAGTGTTATGGTGCAGGAAAGTCATGTGAGGCTTTTTTAGATGGCAGCCTACCAGACAAAGCAACTGTCTGGTTTGCTAAAGACATCTTGGGGCTTTCAGAAAGTTGACCTAGGAATGCATTCTGCCCATTGATTACCTTTGGCTTCGAGGCTTGTAACTCGTGTTTTCTGGCTATTTGCTGACTTTATTTGCTTTAAGCTTTTCAAGTTCAGTATGCCCCTCCTATTCCACAAAACGTGCTTACTGTATTCTTCCACAAACTCCATTTCTGTAACAGGACTTTAAATCTTGTTCTTAGCTTGTCACATTTGTTGTGCATTCAAAGACTGAGGTGAAATGTCAGGTGCTGTCTTCTGAGGCCGCTTATTTACTTTTCTTTTTCTGACTTCAAAGTGAGAGGACTTATGTGATAATCTTGCTGGGTAAACGGATTAGGAAAGAGTTTTTCTACACAACAGCATTTAAATGAACTGTGCAAGTATTTTATAATATATCAGAATCCTTGCCACTGCACTTCATACTACTCCAGTCCAGGCCACACTAATCTACTCTGCACAAATCCACTCTACGCCACTGTACTCTTCGCCACGCTGCAACACTGGACTCTACGCCATTGCACTCTGTGCCAAAACACTCTACACCAATGCACTTTAGTCTGTAACACTCAACTCTGACCCTGCATTCTACATCAATCCACTGTACGCTGCTCTAATCTACTCTGCACCATTGGACTCCATGCCACTGCATTCTACACCACTTTATACTATGCCATTACACTCTATGCAACGGCACTCTACCCTGCACCACTCTGTTCCACTTCACTCTGGTCTGAAACAATCTACTGGATAACACTGCATTCTACGCCACTCTACTCTTTGCCACTTCACTCTACTCCTTTCTACACACTCCACTCTACTCTTTACCACTGCTCTCTCCGCTGATGCACTGTCACTGCACTCTCTGCCACTGCTCTCTATGCCACTCTACTTCACTGCACTCTGAAACTCTATTCTGCAACACTACATTCTCTGCAATGGAACTCAATGCCACTCTACTCTGTACTACTCCACAGTAGGCAACCCCACTCTCTGCCACTGAACTCTACACCACTCTGCTCTGCACTACTCCACGCCACAAAACTCTACGCCACTGTACTCTGTGCCACAGTACTCTACTCTGCATCACTCTGTTACTCTACACCACTCTATGGCATTCTGCACTGCACCATTCTGCGTCACTGTACTCTATGCTGCTCGACTAATGTTTACGTTACTGCACTCATTACCACTAGATTCTACTGTGCACTCTGCGCCACTCTGCTCTACTACGCACCACTGATTCTGCATCGTATGCTGCTGAATTCAATGCGACTGCACAGTGCACTCCGTCCACTGTACTCTATGGCACACCAGAGTATGCCACCCTATGCTAATCCACACTATGCCACTCCCAATACCTGACACTCTGACACTCCACAACACTTTACTCCACTCTTTGCGATTCCACTCTGACACACGACTCTCCTCTACGCCACTTTTAGCCATACTGAACTGAAGTGATGAATCCCACGAAGAAGTTTGGATGAAACAATCCTTTATTTAAAAGATTACGCCTTTAACATATACAGTAATAAAAAGGGGCACAGAGGGAAGACGAGACGTGCACCTCAGTCCGTTGATGCCATGTGGAATGCCATGACCTCAACAAGCTATGTCAGAGAATTCCACATGACCCAACAGCATTCCAAGCCACATCACCACATCTCCCCCCTTTCTTTAATTTAACATTGTTCTCAATAAATAAGTGCACTAAAACAACACTATTAATATAAACAAAAATAACCTACTAAAATTGAAACAAAAGTATCTTAAGAACACCTAATAAACTGTGCATCCTCTAAGCACAAAATAACAACCTACTGAATAAAGAATAGACATATATTACTTTCACGACAAAATATAATCATGAAACTTAACAGGTCTGCGGCGTTCCTGCTTATTCTTTTCCTCAATAGTTTTGTGTACATTCTTTCTCACACTTTCAGAGGAATGGCAAGAATCAACTTCATCTCCATTGAATTGGTTAGACAACTTGTGATTACTTCCAAATTCATTTCTAGAATGAACACCGGGATCTAAAGCCAAACGTGTGACACCCCACCAATTCCCATCAGCCAGCCTAGCAGCATTTTTACGTACCTCTAAAATTTGTTGGGGTTCTCTAAATTTTGACAAGCCTTTCCTGACTAACCGGGGATCTCTAACCCTTACCCAATCTCCAACCTGGAGATCACGATTTTTTTTTTTTTTTTTTTTAACGGTATTGCCTCCAGCCTTTTCTTTCCCATTACATCAGAATTGTCTTTTGCTACTTGCCACCCCTTCTTAAGATCACACCCCTCATGAAATAAATCAATTATCCAAGAAGGACATAATTCTGTAGTTGCAATTCTCCCCCTCATTAACTCAAAAGGAGTCTTACCAGTAGCAACATGAGGTGTAGTGCGATGAGACCAGATCAATTCTTTAATAGCTTGTCCAACAGGCATATTGTTCCTAATGGTTGCTTGTATACACTCCACAAGTACACGATTGAAACGTTCAACAACACCATTACTCTGGGGATTATAGAGAGGAGTTCTGATGTGCTTAATGGCACATCTGTGCAGGAATTCACACATTTCTGCGGATACAAACTGTACCCCATTATCGGTCATTATTTGTTCAGGCAAACCTTCCCGGCTAAAAACTTCTTTCAGACATTTAATAACACTCTGAGTGGTGGGGACCCTGATAGGCAAAACCTCAACCCACCTGGAAAGATGATCCACTATAACCATGAAATACCTCATGTCTGGCGGCAATACATAATATGGTCCAAGAAAATCTAAACCAATTTTCTGCCATGCACGAGCTGGCGATGGAACAAAGGAATCCGTCATTCCTTGGGTAACAAGGACCTTGTCACTAACACAACACCTAGGACAATTTTTAACCAACTCCTCAATTTCCTTGTCCATACTGGGCCACCAGAAATTTGATCTTAATTTCCTTTTGGTAATAGTGGCACCAAGATGTCCTACATGTGCTTTCAGAATCAAATCCTTCCTGAGACACTCTGGAGGAATAAGTTTGTCACATCTAATGAGCATATCACCTTCAACAGATAATTCTTCCGATACTTTCCAATAAGGTTGTAATTCAGGCGGAAGAGTTCTCTCTCTTGGCCACCCAGCCTTAACATATTGCATAACTTCACACAACCACTTGTCATTTTGCAATGACTTGATCCAAACATTTTCACCCAAAGTTTCAGTGATACACGCTATTAAGCACTCCTCTACTTCAGTCTCCCAATCTTGTTCTTCTTCATCTAATATGGGAAGACTGGATAAACAATCTGCTCTACTGTTTTTTCCTCCGGGAATATACTCGACAGAAAAGTTGACTCTAATAATTTAGCAGACAAACGAGCAATTCGAGCAGTGGAACGTTTAATTTTCTTACCAGATAAGATTTCCACCAGGGGACGGTGATCGGTTTTTAAAATAAAGTGTCTACCCCAAAGGTACTGTTTAAATTTCTCAGCACTCCATGCACAAGCAAGAAGTTCTTTTTCAATAACAGAATACTTCCGTTCAACCTCCCGCAAGGTCCTAGAAGCAAACCCAATCGTGCTTTCCTTGCCTCCGTCAGAAACTTGTGTCAAGACAGCACCTAATCCATACTTGCATGCATCCACTGTTATAATAGTTTTTCTTTCATCAGAAAAAGGTTGTAACACAGGAGAATTGACAATTTGTTGCTTAACCAGCTCAAAAGTGTCATTAAACTCTTTAGACCAATGAATCACTTGTTTCTTTTTAAGAATGGCTCGAAAACACTCAGTGGTCTTGGCAAAGTCTTTTAAAAACTTTGCATAAAATTCACATAAACCTAAGAAAGAAAGAAGCTGCTCCTTGGTTTTAGACACAGGGGCTTCTAGAATGCTTTTCACTAACTTGGGCCTTGGTTTAACCCCCTGTTCCGATAAAACATGACCCAAGTACTCAATCTCCTGTGTCTTGAAAAGACATTTGTCTCCTCTCAAAGTGACTCCTCTGTCTTCCAAAGTTTTCAAGACTTCTTCCACAACCCTGTCATGTTCCATTTCTGTGTCTGCAAAAATCAAGATATCATCCTGAAATATGACAACATTGGAATTATTAGGAAACATGTCAGTCATTAATCTTTGAAAGACAGCAGCAGCTGACGCCAAACCAAAAGGTAATCTACAAAATTGGAAAGTACCATCAGGTGTCACAAAAGCAGTGAGATAGCGTGAGTCAACATCAAGTTCAACCTGATGGTACGCCGATTTAAGATCTAACTTCGTAAACCAACTGGCTGAACCCGCTTTAGCTATGAGATCGTCTATTCTGGGCAACGGGAAACTATCAACCCAAGTTGCTTCATTCAGGCTTCTTAAGTCCACACACATCCTAAGGTCTGCAGAGCTTTTCTTCGCTAAGACAATGGGAGATAACCATAGAGTTGCCTCAATCTCCTCTATAATTCCCTGTTCGCACATGTCCCTTAATAGATTGGACAATTCTGCCCTCACACTAAAAGGAACATTCCTCAATTTATGCTTGACCGGGGTTACTCCTTGTTTCAACCTAATCGTGTGTGTGTAGTTTGTAATTTTACCTAACTTGTCCTGGAACAGACGTTTGAATTTTTGTTGCCAAAAATGTTTTGAATCATGTAAAGTGTTAATACAATTGGTGTTGCTACGGTCAATCGAGACAGGTTTCTCCCTTCCCGGTTTAATAACTAATTTAAAGTCCGCTTGATGGATTAAACCCAAAACATTAATGCCTTTCCTTGCTACATACACCTTGCCATGGAGCGTCTCACCAAAAACAGACAAGGAGGTCCAAAACTACCCAACTAAATCAATTTTGCTCCCCTCAAAGGCTAATGTGGTGACATCAGGAGGAATAAGAGTCGTATCGCTCCAAAACTCATTGAACTTTTCTAATGAGACAATGGTAATGCGTGCACCAGTATCCACTAATAATTTGACAGCCACACCACCCACCAGTACTTCAATATCAGGATCTATTATCGTTTTACTAATATAGGAATTATTGTCTTTGACAACTAACACAAACTCATTAATCATCCTGTTGTACACTTTCCTTATCTCCATCCAGTACACAACGAATATTACTCCTTTTTCCACCTCTACATACACGTGAGAAATGACCCAGTTTATTGCAGTTCCTACATTGTTGATTAGCTGCCGGACAATTCCTGAAGGATGAAACATGATTCAAAGAACCACATCTATAACACATAGTTTTATGGTTGGCTTTGAAAGACAGAGTATTCCTTGAAGGTGGTGTGCAATCTTGTTTTTTCTCAGTCCGGAGCAGTTTCTTGTGATCAAGATTTTGCGTATTCATCACCGCACCTGAAATGGAAACATTAGACATAGACAACTCCAACTGTTTAGCATCTTCCAACGAACATTCAATACTTTTTGCTATATCAATAGCTTTGTCTAACAAAGGGTCTTTACACGTTAATAACTTTTCCTGAATCCTTTTAGAAAAACACCTTGCTACCAATTGGTCACGTATAAGTTGCGAGGTAACATTTTCAAATTCACACTTGGCAGCCAGTACTTTTAACGCTGTAATGAAAGAATCCACACTCTCATTTGGATTTTGTGCCCTTGTAAAAAAATGTGTACCTATGTACAACCACATTCTTAGTCTTAGTGAAATGCCTGTCAAGTTGCGCAACCGCCAACTCGAACTCATCTAACTCCTCTTCCTCAAGTAATTCATAAACTGGAAGATGATCAAAAATGTTCTGTCCTTCCACTCCTAAATAATAGTACATTAAACTTTTTTTCCTTTCTGGCCTGAACTTATGACCGTCTATAGCTCCTAAAAACGCCTTGAATGAACGTAACCATAATTTCCATTCTAAAGGAGGATAACCTGGATCTTGCAAAAAAGGTGATGGTGGTAACACATTCTGCATCCTCCCTAACCAGTTTTTCAAAACAGCAAGAAAAAAACAGAGGTCAAGAGAAAAAGAAAAAAAAAAAGAAAAAAATAGATAAATAAATAAATAAAAGTATGTTAATAATAATATTAAAAACTTGTGTGTATATATATATAAATGTATGAAAGTCCATTCAAAGATGGCTGATTATTAGTACTTCCAAGGAAACCATCTTCAATGTTGATAAAAAGAAACTACAAAAGTAGTCCATCTTCTGTGTCAATAGCAGGCAAAAAAAAAAATAGTCCTTCTTTTATATCCGGTGAACAGCAAACCCAGAAAAACAAAGCTGGAGAAGGTCAGCATAGATATCACAGTGGCAGCGATCAGAAAGGCAGACAAAAAACAGTCCCCGAGCTTGATGAACTTGATACTATCAGGTGAGAGCCGACACCGTAATGAACACGCGCGTTAAGGTGCTCGCGTCTTAAACGCGAGCTGACACACTGGTGCCTCGCGCAGTTTGCACACGCGTCTTCGCTCGCGCTGTGCCTCGCGCAGTGTACACGCGTCTTCGCTCATGCTGGAAATACCGTTAAACTAACGGTAATTTCCTTAGTGCCCTCTGTGCCCCCAAATACCTTCAGGATAAAAATAGAAAACGAAGAACGATCCTGGGAGCCCCGTAGAGTCTGTTTCTTCTGAAAACGGTCACTTGAAGAGAGGATCCCGGGAACACTGCAGAGTCTGACTGTAAAACGCACAACTGGAAACGGGCTCGTCAGAAACTCGTCGCCAATCTTGAAGTGATGAGTCCCACGAAGAAGTTTGGATGAAACAATCCTTTATTTAAAAGATTACGCCTTTAACATATACAGTAATAAAAAGGGGCACAGAGGGAAGACAAGACGTGCACCTCAGTCCGTTGATGCCATGTGGAATGCCATGACCTCAACAAGCTATGTCAGAGAATTCCACATGACCCAACAGCATTCCAAGCCACATCACCACGTGAACCGCAGCCACACTGGTGGACAACATAGCTAAAACATTGGCAAAGCCATTAGCTCTTGCATAGGCGAGACCTATTGGCTGTGCCAATATTTGTTTTCAATTGACAACAAATGGCAACAGGTAATGCCTGCTGTCCCTGAACTGAGGGTCTGCATTGAGTTGATCTACTGTTAACAGCTGCTGACAAGTTATAGAACGAAAGAGGATTCTCGTTTTGCAAAACGAGACCTCGTCCTTTTTTCCGTGAGTTGTTAAACTCGCTGCCGATTTCCTGGCATGCTGCTTTGCCTAAAACTGCTGCCTGAGTCACCCCGGCTGTCAGAGGAACGGCAGAAGGGAGACAGGCACACCTCAATTGTTGGCTTACGCCTTCCTGTCTGCTATTACGCAGCTCCCTGCCGCTTCCTGGCGCATTAGCTGATGTGATGAGCAACTTCCTGGCCTGTCAAGCGCTTCCGAAGCAACCACCTCGGATGCCCACCTAGCCGAACGATGCTTCAGCCCTCTAGACAGAAGGAAACCCTCCTTCTCCCTTTCTTCTGAGACTCGGCCTCTCCCGAATTTGCCTATGGGGAAGGAAACAGGCCGTGTCAGAAAAGCCGTGGTGTACACTTCCCGTGTCGGCGCATCTGTCCCATGGCACCGCCTCCCTCTCACCGCCTCCGTCCGCATCTTTTCAGCATCTAAATAAAGAACTGTGATAAGGCGCGAGCTGTCAGTCTCGTGGCACCGCTTTGCTCCCAGTTTCCAAGTCTCCCACTCGACGGCTCGGGTTTAGTTTTGGAATCAGATTTAGAGATTGCATGATAACGCAGTACTCCCCAGTTAGGATGCTGCTTCAAGCAACGAATCAAGTGTGAAATAGGCGAGAATACTCTTATTCTCGAGCCCGCCGTCGCCTAATACCAAGGCTACATAGTCTTGTTCCCACTCCGTGTGTCTTCATTTCCCCGCTCTGTACACGGGCCTGTCTTTTTTCGCGCGCCCGGAGATTATTTTTAACCCCGCGCCCCGCAGTTGCTGTTTTCCTTTCTTCATCTCCCTCTCTCGTTCTCACCTTTCTGCCTTTTTCTCTGGGCTACTGAAGGCGGATGCAAAGTAACATACTGCCTTGTCTCAAAAACATGAGTGCCTGTGCCTGCCATCGTCAACCACCGTCACAAACTAAGCACCGGCCCTGTTAAAATGACAACTTTGTTAAACTTATTGCACTGAAAATATTGTTAGTACATTCAAAAGTATAGCGCAAAATCATATCACCGGGATGAGAATCATTTTTTCAACTGCAGGTTTTTTGTTTTGCATTGCTACACCAAGCTCACTGATTCCTGGAACAGATTGTCTTGATTTCGTATCCTCTTACAAACGTGCGAATCTGCTTAGACTTTACCTCATTTTACCTTGCTGACTGGATAGTAAAACTATTTCTTAAGAGCTTGAGCGTTGAAATTGTTGCAGTGGTCGGACGCAGTGACCCGAATCAGCCAACTGTGTGTCTCTGTGCTCCATTAAAGTGGCAGTGGCCTTCAAGCTGTGATAGGCACTATCGTAGGTACGTTTGTTTTAGTTAGGCTTCGCGGTTGCCTGCATGGCGGCCCTCGAGGAACCTGATGGCAGCTGTCATGTAAAGGAAGATTAGATTAGTTCGCAAGAAGGAATTGTTTTGAAGGTATTATGAGGCCTAGTGTTACACCACTGCCTTCCTTTTGTGGCAAGTTGGGGCACAGCTTTACAGCTGCACACAAACCGGACATACCAGAGGCCCCTTCTGTTGCATCCCTGGAATGTATTCTATTTCTTGAGAAGGCCCTCAAGTCCTTTCCTCAGAATGAACCAAAACGCCGGGTGTTGTCAGTCCTCCGAAACTACAACTGAATGTTCCTTACAAATTACTCCAGAGTGTGATCCTTTTTTAGGGTTACCAGAGCAGAAACCCCAGTATTTTAAAGATTTCGTAAGACTTCCTTAAACAATTAAACTACTGTAGTCTCATTACTTCGTTTATTAATCTAAAGGGATACTATACAATTGATGTTAATTTTCTACATATTAATTACTCATGGACTATTTTAATGTCACCCATTGCAATCTAAATCTGTTTATTTTGTGTGATTATTCTTGTAACCTTAAGTTTTATAGGTGATATCTAGGTGTTCAATTATTTCGTAAATATATATAGTAAACATTTGTTTCATGCTTGAAACTTTGTTCTATATTCATAAAGCACTTCAAATCCGATGAATTGTCTGGATTATACAAAACAATGAAAATAAATTGGCAGAGGAACCTTCTGGCCCCTAATCCAGGTGTGTCGTAGCAATATAAAGTTAGATGGTTTTCCCTCAACTTGTCATCCTCTGGTAAGTCCCAGAGGTCTGTCGCTGACCCTTCTCTATCAATCAAGGTCAATAGCAAGGGGGGAAAAAGCACAAACAGGAGGTCATCTTGCATTACTTTCAAAAGGAAAACCCTTCCTTCTCCTTGTGAGCCTACTGCATGCATTAATGGAGAAACCATTCTGCCCGCTGATGTCCCAAAGTGCTTGTTGCCTTTAATCACAGCCGACCTTCTGCAGTGGCTTGAATAACCCGCAGTCGAAGGAAGTTCAAGCTCATCCCCCTACTTTGAAAGCGGTACGTTACTTCACTCTGTCTTTATATCAAGCTCTACATAAAGGTGTTTAGTGTGTTCTGTAAGTCTCTTCACCTGATTAAACCTTACTAACCTGCCTTTAAACTCAACAACTCTAGCCACAAAATGCAACCTCCCAGTACTGTTTGGTAACAACAGACTGGAGGGTGGGGTGTGCCCCGGCCGCGTGGCTGAACTCTTTGCTCCTGTGTACCTTGTTCAAACGCCTCACTTTTCTCGTGGGCATCTCATGCTAACCCTCAGACCTGGCGATGTGCTTCCCCTGGGCCTTGAAGACGGATCCTAAATTTGCATATCATATAACACCCTTTTCCGTGGTGTTTTTATTTCTCTGGACCTTTTGTGTCTGACCCAGAGGCTATGCTAAGCTCCTTACCATGTTCCAGCCCCACTCCTGTTCCTCTCGGGCTCGGTGCTTGCGTGTGTGTGTTCGGTACAAAGCTCTTTAGAGCCGAAAATTTGGATGTTGCGAGAACGAGTGGTTCTGCTGCATTTATCACTATCAGCACAAGAGAGCAAGAGGCACGAGAGCGAACGCTGAAGGGGGAGGGCGGGGTGCTCCTTGGCATAGTTTTTCCAGGCAGTTTTCTGATGGTGTATTTACTACAAGTATCATGCTCACAGCTTCTTTTAGGTTAACCTGATGCACTGAAAGCCTTTCACTTAACTTTTTAATAGGCTTTTTGAGGTTTTTCTGTGCAGTGCTAAGCATGCCACTGTGAAATCTACGACAGTTATTTCATGGAGGGCAAGAGGCATCCGTTGTCAGGATCTGCAACAGGATAGCCGGCTCGTGGCGCTTACAAGGAGTAGAGGCTCGCTTACGCTCTCAATTAGCACACAGTTTATATGCTTCATTAACCTGGTGTTGATGTGTTGTTAATCAGCATTTAAAGTCTCATTATGTAAGTGTCCATTCATTTTACCTACTTCTTAATGCAGGTGGGTAGCATTCATCTAAGTCATGGCTGTTTTGGCTGATAAAGTATTGGAGGCCCAGGGAAATCAACCACTGCCCAGTATCACACATTGTGGTTAACTGCGGTGGTAGTGAGACGCATCGCATCCTTGTTTGACAGGTGATAATCTAGCCCCTAGGCTAGATCAAAACAAGAGTCTAGTGCATTGTGTGTCACCACGAGGCAAACATCTAGTAAGGTTACCTCGGGTATAGTGATAAAGACAGATACTTAGGCGCACACATTTTCAGGCTGGGTATTGTGTTCATGCAGGGTTTGGAAAGATGGTGCTCGGAAATGGAAATGGGGAATATGCACTGTTGGAGAGAGTGTGGAGGGTCTAAAATGTCCTGCTCTCCCTGGGGCTTTCAGAGGACAGAGTGATGGTGATATAATGTTCGGAAGTGCATTGGTCTCAGGGTCCAGACCCCTTCTGGATCCGAGCCTGTGATTTGCCTTTTATTTCTCTCCCCCTGTCCCAGTGTACCAAATACACTTTAATCGCCAAACCTTGCTATGTAGTACCTCTTTAAATGGTACCACAGAACGCAGGCTTTCACTCGAGGCAGCAACACTAAAACCTACCGTCCACTCAAAAAATAAAACATGCAAAGCAAGTATACTCCGGAAGAGCGAACATTACAAGCCTCCAGGAGAGGCATACAGACTACAGAGGCAATCAGTTCCTTCCTCCACAGCTTTTCCTTCCTGTAATAATCCATGTGTAGGTAGCGCAGCTCTATGAGGCGGAAGTGGGAGGCTTCGACCACCTCTCAGGAGAAGGCCAGCACCTCTCTCCAGTCTTCATCTTCAAGGGGGCCCAGGTCACAGGCCCATGCCTCGCACAGGGGCCCAAAAGCATCTGATTAATTACTAGAGACCAGTATATGGCTGAGATCATGAGAATTTTACCTACTAATGGGCTAAATTCGGGAATCTCTTCTAGGTGTTTTATGTATAGCTAAAGAGCATGGCAGAGTTCAAGGTATTTGTAAAATTTGGGTTTATGGTGCTTGAACAACTCTTGTAGGTCAGTGAAAGTCTTGAGCGAATTCCCTTTGAGCACGTCCCCCAGTTGGGAGATGCACCTCCAGCCACATCTAACCCCCGTCCCTTGTATTGCACTCAGTCTGTCCCAGCTGCCCCTCATCTCTAGCTCACAGTGTAGCTCCTGCATCATCTTACCATAACCCTGTCAGATTCCTCTTGCTTCTCTTGCTCCCTGTCTAAACCTCTTGCCATCCCTCTAGTTCGAGCCTCTCCCTTTCTCAACTGCACATCTGTCCTCTAAATTATTATTCTCTCTTCACCCACCTGCCTAACCCTGGCTCCACGTATAACCCCACAAGCAACCAATGGCTCCCAGTGTCATACCTCATTCATCTTGAGGTGGGTCTTTGGGCAGTCACTGACTGCTTTAGTTACTCCACAGTAAACAAATTCTCCATGTGTTATAGCCGTCGCCCCAAACATATTCCAGCCTCTATGTAACTTCTCAGCTGTGATGGTCTCGCAGTGTAACTCCTCTCTGACCTTTAGGTCTCTTCTAAAGCCCCTCCCTTCTCTAGCTCTGCTGTGAACGCCTCAAGCCACCCCAGCAGTATCTGCATTTATGTCTTCATGAACATATAGCCAGGTAAAGGTAAAGTACCACACTTAAATGCTATATATTGTATTATTTTCAAATAGATTATTCCAAATCGGAAGTATAAATTGCTGCACTATTTAGGTAAGAAATTATATTAATTTGAGATCCTGTACAAAAGCCCACACGGATTGAACCCACAACTTTCCTCATAAATGATTCAATGTATAATATAGTGAAGGGGACAGTGGTCACCCAGACATGTGCCTCACTGAATCTTAATTCGATCTGATAAAGTTCCTTGAAAAGGATTCTAGCGGAGGAATTTGTGTAAACTTTTGATCCCAGCGTTTAAGTAATGTAGGTATATTTATTCCATGCATCACTCCACACAGGAATCATACAAAACCCGGTTGAATCCTCTTTCTAGCTCCTAATAATAATATTCCATTGGGCAATCTTCAGGATGGGCTCCTTCAATCAGGTACATGGGGATGTTTGTGTGAGAGCCAGCTTCTCTTCTAGCACCAGAGCTGTTGCTTTGCTGGACTGGCTTGCAGTTGCTGTTTCTGCCTGAAAAGAGTGCAAAGGGTGATCTTTGCTGTGTGTCCTGCTTGAGAAAGGTCTCCAAGGGCTTGGAGTAGAGCTTGCCTCCTCTTGGAAGTCTCAGGGACAAAAGACTTCAGTTTCCTCGACCTGCAGCACTTGAAACAATATGTTTTGTGCTGTTCAAGTGGAGAAACCACTGCAACGCCACCAAAGACACCACTTGCCTGCACTGTGACCTGCTGACACCTCATGGAGCCCTGCTTCGCACCACAACCCTGGGCTCACCGACGCCATCATCGGACGACTTCACCGAGCTGCTGCTCCGGCATTGCCTGCTCACATCGCAGCTTGGGCATCCCCGATGCTTCCGCTCCTGCTGACACCGGCGCCACTGCCTGCACCGTGTCCTGTGGACACTGCTCGTGAGGTACACAAAGCACCGACCCGTCTCGCACTGCAGCCCCGGCCTACCGACGCCAGCATCATCGACTACAGTGTCATCACCAAGCATCCTGCCTGCACCGTGGTCTGTGGACACCGCTCGTGAGGATCACAAAGCACCGTCCCATCCCGCACCGCTGGCTTGGGCCTACTGACGACAGCGCTTCAGCAACGGCGCTGCTGCACCGTTTCACACCGCAGTCCTGGTCTCACCGATGCCCCTGGACGCCGCCACCGAGCCACTGCCTGCACTGTGACCTTTGGGCACCGGACTTGGCATCATCCCGCTTCGCACCGCAGTCCCGACGCCATCGCTCCTGACTTCATCAGCCTGGAGTTCGATCTGCAAGGCGTGTGACTTCAAAGACCCAATGACTCCCGCAACAGCGGGGCCGCTCTACCGAGTTCACCCCGAGGATCACAACGCCCTGCAATTCCAAAGGTACTGTTTGCGGGTCTTCCCGACACTGTAGCTGGCCCGTGACACTGCGGATGGCCTGAACTGTTGTTTTTGTTGATCACGACTCCGTGATAGCCTCAGGTGGAGCTATCGACTTCAAGGAATTGTGTTTTTGAGCAAATCTTGGAGAATTCATATATTTATCACTGTATGATGGATTTTTGTCATATTTGGTCTTGTTGTATATAGATACATATTGGCTATTTTTCTAAAATTGGCGTGGTGTCCTTTTGTAGTGTTTTTATTTATTACTGTGTGTTATGTGCAAATGCTTTACACATTGCTTCTGTAATAAGCCTGACTGCTTGTGCCAAGCTACCAAGGGGGTGAGCAGGGGTTATCTGAGTGGGTATCTCCCATATCCTGACTAGAGTGAGGGTCCCTACTTGGACAGGGTGCAAACGACTGCCAACTAGAGACCCCATTTCTAACAGAAAGCTTCATCACGAATATTTATATTTACTTTGCCGGCCTCTTGTTTTTCATTGTATAAGAGAAAACTCTTGCTGGGTTTTTGCCTTCTTCAAAGATTCGGATCTTCTGTTTCCGAGTCTGTCTTATCCATGATTGGCATATTGCCTTAACTTGACGTTTGATGGCATATAGCTGCTGGTGGATATGATTACTGGGTTTCTCATTTAATGATCTGAATTTAAAGTGTTCCTGGGTCAGTGTTAGGTTTGAATCTTAAGTTATTTTCTTCCTCCCTTCAGCCTTATTCAGTATAGACTGAAATTCCTTTGTGAGTCCCTGAATGTATTCTTAAAGTGAGGTCATACTATTAAGTACTAAGCTGTTGTCTCTTTGCCTATAATTCCTTCAAAGTGTTTAAATACAAAGCGAAATGCTTCCTCTGTAAACAAAAGAAAATCTAGGAAATTACAATTTCAATGGTACATTTTTTTGTTTTGTCTAGGCAGTGAGCTCTTAGCTGGACAGTTGCATTATCTAGACGAAGATAAACATCTAGGAAGTTACAATTTAAATTGTAAATTGTTTTGTCTAGGCAGTGAGCTCTTAGCTGGACAGTTGCAGGATCTAGACCAAGATCTTGACTACTGGATTTTTTCTAGTTTTAAGGAGGGTGGTAGTTTTGTAAGATACTAGAGCCATTTCTATCCTATCCTAGAGTAGTGTATTCGAGTAACAAACAGGATTGTGCATTGCCTTCCTGCAAGTGTCCCTGTAAAAGTGTTGCCTCCTCCAACTATTACTAGCCTTTATGTTGTCATGATATCCCTAATATTTACCTTTGCATTTTTCATGCTTCCCATATTAGCAGGGTTTGAAGTATTCATAACCTTCAAATACACAGTTAAAATCCACATACAAATAGTAGAGATCCCCATTTCATTAGTTTTGTTGCAATATAAAGGAAGGTGATGGTGACCGATTTAGCCTCAACTTTGATTTGGGCTACTGCTGATCGGTCTTGGATTTTTCTGTCATTCTTGATTAAGAACTGCAATTACTACCCTCTTGCCTGCATCCCCTCCCCATACAGGAACCTTGCAGTAAGAACGGAGGTAATTTTTGAAAATTATAGAGCCAAGAAACTTTGTTGCTTCTTCTTTGGAAAGTTGGGAAGGATTATCTGAGGAGAATGCTTTGAGCTGCTCCATTACGCTTGTCATTCGGCTTTCTCATTCCAAGACAATATATTAGTGCTTTTAAGTTAAGTGAATTAAGCTTTTTCATTACAAAGTATATCTATTATCTTCAAATACGTCAATTTTTTCCCTGATTTTGCTCCCATCGTCCTACTCCTTCAGCCTCATGCTGTGAAAGCCACCTCACCCCAACTCCTCTTCCCCATTCCATAATTCAGTTTCCCTCCTTTAATTGTGTGACCCTTCCCTGGAGCTCCTGCTCATTTAGTTACCCATGTCCCTGCGGCTAAAGAGGCACTGAGGTCCATTTACATCCTGCTATGCCTAATCTAGCAACCTTGCATTACTACTCTCTCATTCTGCCCTCTGTATTCAAATTGGTTTGAAACTTTATTGAAGACTTACATCTAAATATAAAAATGTGGTTCCTGTAGGTATTTTATACTTTTATGAGATAAGTTGAAGGTTGCAACTATAGAAGCATGTTGGGTTGTCTTGACTGAAGACTAACACTCCTTATCAAATCTTCCTCATATTTGTCACTCCATATCTGGCCTGCTCCGTATGGTCTGTTTTTCTATCCTTTTCAGTTTTTGCAAGCTTAGACACAGCAAAATGTTGCTTGGCCTTCATAAAATACTGTTAGTCTAGTTTCTTCTTTATATCTGCCACTACATGGTTAGCTTTAAACTTGCCACTCATCCTTTCAAATCCCAGCGTTTCTCTATTGTGGCATGTGAGAACTTTTTGTTGTCTACTCCTACTGGATAGTGTGAGTTGGCTTTTCTGTACAGACGGTCGAGTAGGCCGTAGTCCTGGAAATTGACCCCTTAACTGCTAGGCCTAAGTGCTGAGCCCCTTTTTTGTCTTTTTGGGGGTAGTTTGCGTTCAGGCCTCCATAACTTTTTCCCACTTAAGGTATCCACGCCAAATTTGTGAACGTTTTCGAGAAAATAGGCAACATTTTGAGTTTTTTTAGAAACCTAGGAAAAAAGTGCTCTTTATAAAATTGTCTGGTTTTTTTTCCTCCTAAATATGACATCAACAAATGGTTTGTTGTGCTCCAGTCACCATCTTCCCTGCTTTCAGAAACCTGCAGAGCTGAACCAAAAAATCTAATTTTGTACCACAGTTTTGGCATTTTTGAAAGAGATAGCCCTATTTGTCGTATTTTTTGTGCTCTCAACTTACTTCCGGTTTGTTGTGTAAATCCATGGGCAATCAGGACAGCTATTGATTTCAAAATTCCAAATTCAGCAAGGGGACATATGTGCAGATTTCTGAAGGCTTTCCCAAAGAAAATAAGTGTTGAAATAAAGGATTATTGAAAACGAGTATGAAAAAAACAGCCATTTGTGACAACTTTTTCATCTGTAACTTTTTGTCAGGGTGGTCGATTTAAAAATAGAATATATCAGTACGTTCATTAGACAGTTCCGGTTGCACGGGTATATAGGGTTGGTAAGATCTTCAAGACTCAAGGTACCCAAAGCCAACAACTGGCACAGCACAATGTGTTTTCATTGTGTACCGAGTATAGACCAATTCATACGCTGAAATATGTAGAGTGAAAAACGTGTGTCAAGTAAACCTATGTATTACTGAAATGGGCACGAGACACGGAGTTTGGGAGCAGTGATTATTTGTACATCTCTAAATTTGTGGTTACCTGTTCTATCATATTATTTAGAGGGTATTTTTCAAAACGTCTTATTTCTTACACACTGGCATACATCTGGAAGGCACAAATGCATCAAAATACAAATGGTAATAACAAATGTTCCACTATTTTATGCTCCCACATGTCTTCCGATAAAAACTGTACTTCACTTCAGTGGGTAGGCCTATTGGTTGCGTCAGGAACCAGGCCAAAAGACAACATGGATGCATCACATTTTCCCACTGAAAACTAGCCTTTTTTCCCCCAGTGTTGGTAATTGTGGATTTTGGACCCTAGCTCAGCTTGCACCTCGAGAAACCTAGCAAACCTGTTCATTTTTAGAAACTAGACACCTAGGGAAATTTAAGGTGGGGTGACTTGCATAGTTCTCTCTAGGATTTTTCCTAGAATCCCATGCAAACCATAAACTTTGCCTAAAAATATACATTTTCCTCACATTTCTGTGATGGAAAGTTTTGTAATCTGCGAGGAATCACAAGCTTCATTCCACTCAGCATTCCCCCAAGTCTCCCTATAAAAGTGGTACCTCACCTGTGTGGGTAGACCTAGTGTCCGCAACAGGAAACGGCCCAAAACGCAACACTGATACATCACATTTTCCCATTCAAAACTGACCTTTTTTTGGACCGTAGCCTAGCCAGCACCTAGGGAAACCTAGAAAACTTGCACATTTTTGAAAAGTAGACACCTGGGGGAATCCAGAGTGGTGTAACTTACGTGGCTCTCACCAAGTTTGTTTTTTACTCAGAATCCCTTGCAAACCTCAAAATTTCACTAAAAAAAAAACAAATTTTCCTTGCATTTCTGTGATGGAAAGTTCTGGAATCTGTGGGGTGCCACAAACTTCCTTCCACCCAACATTCTCCCAGGTCTTCTGATAAAAATGGTACCTCACTTGTGTGGGTAGACCTAATGCCCAGGAAATGTCCCAAAACGCAACATGGTTACATCACATTTTCTGTCCCCAACCTAGCCGGCACCTAGAGAAACCTAGCAAACCTGAACATGTTTGAAAAGTAGACAACCGGTGGAGTCCAGTGGTATGTGACCTACGTGGCGCTCATCAGGTTATTTTACAGAGAAGCCTTTGCAAACGCTAAACTTTTGTAAGATACACACTTTTTCCTCAAATGTCTGTGATAAGAATAGCACCACACTTGTAACAATGACACAAAAGACCCTAAATTGATATGTTGAAAAAAGAGCAATAGGTGTAGCTACTGTACTTGGTGCTCTGATGTGGTGTCACCCATGCAAACCTACAAACCAGATATTTTTAAAACCTAGACAACCAGGGAATTCCAGGATGGTGTGCTTTGCGTGGATTCCATGATGTTTCTTACCCACAATGTTCTGCAAACCTCAAACTTTGCCTGAACCACACATTTTCCTTATATATATATATATATATATATATATATATGTTTGTGGCATGTGTAGCTGCAGATACACATGCTGTGCATTATACTTCTGCCATCTAGTGTTGGGCTCGGAGTGTTACAAGTTGTTTTTCTTCGAAGAATTGTTTTTGAGTCACAAGATCGAGCGACTCCTCCTCTTCGGTTCCATTGCACATGGGCATAGATTCCATGTTAGATTGTTTTCTTTCCGCTGTCGGGTTCGGACGTGTTTCCTTTCGCTCCGAAAGTTCGATTTGGAAAACTTTGAAAACGCTTTATTTTTGTCGGTATTGTATCGATCGGATTTACATCTTCCATCAACACATCGGTTCCGCTGGAGAAGACAACTCTTCTCGCCCTTTGGTGCGTGCGCGCGCCCAGCTCGGGCCTAGTCGGGCAGACCGCGTGGAAGCCTCATGGATCGAACTCCATTCCGGTTCTGTTCTCGGTGCCACGCAAAATATCCTTATACAGACCAACATCTCGTCTGTAATCTTTGCCTTTCCCCAGACCATCGGGAAGAAAATTGTGAGGCCTGTCAATCAATCAATCAAAAAATGTATAGAGCGCGCTACTCAAGGCGCTGGAGGGGGGGGGGTGATCCCTGTTCGAAGAGCCATGTCTTGAGGTTTTTCCTGAAGAGCAGGAGGTCCTGGGTGTTGCGGAAGTTGGTGGGAAGGGGGTTCCAGGTCTTGGGGCGAGATAGGAGAAGGATCTGCCTCCTGTGGTGGTGTGTTTGATGCGGGGGACTGTTGCGAGTGAGAGATCGGCGGATCGGAGGTGACTGGTGGGAGTGTGGAAGTTCACTCTTTCGTTGAGGTAGGTAGGGGCCGGTGTTGTGGAGGGATTTGTGTGCGTGGATGAGGATCTTGAAGGGGATCCTTTTGTCTACGGGGAGCCAGTGGAGAGCTTTGAGGTGTGGTGAGATGTGTTCATGGCGGGGGAGGTCCAGGATGATGCGTGCGGCTGGGGTCTGGATTCGCTGAAGTTTGCGCTTGAGTTTGAGTGTGGGGCCGGCGTAGAGGGCGTTACCGTAGTCTAGCCTGCTGCTGATGAGTGCATGGGTGACGGTCTTTCTGGTCTCTGTGGGAATCCATTTGAATGTTTTTTTCAGTGTGCGGAGTGTGTTGAAACAGGATGAGGTGACGGCGTTGATTTGCTGGGCCATGGAAAGGGAGGGGTCTAGGATGATGCTGAGGTTGCGTTCGTGGTTTGCGGGGTTGGGTGCAGGGCCTAGAGTAGTGGGCCACCAGGAGGCATCCCGTATGTTTTTGTGGGGGCCAAAAATTATGATCTCGGTTTGTTGGAGTTGAGCTTGAGGTGGTTAGCTGTCATCCAGGCGGCGGTGTCAACGAGGGCAGCGTGGAGGTTGGTTTTGGCGATGGTGGGGTTGCGGAAGAGGGAGAAGATGAGTTGTGTGTCGTCGGCGTAGGAGAGGATGGTGATTCCGTGTGGTTGGAGGATGTCGGCCAGCGGGATCATGTAAATGTTGAAGAGTGTGGGGCATAGGGGGGATCCTTGGATCCTTCCGTTCCAAAAAAACTCTTCGAGATAGGAGGGCACGAGGACTTGAGATGGCGTCCAGAAGCTCCGAACATCTCGACATGGAGGAGGAAGAAGTCATGCAGACAGCAGTCTCCATTCGAGGTTCCGACTCCGAACAGGAATCTGAGGAAGGCAGATCGGTCACGGCAGGACAACATGTGAGTACGCCTGCCCCTATACCATTACAAAGACAGAAACATAAGGTCTTGGGTACGCCACTGCCGGAAGGCCATGGCTTGCCCCGAAAAAAGACTAACGGTGACCAAACTACCAGTTCGGAGCCGAAAAAGGCTACTCCTCCAGAACCATTGGAGGCAATAAAAAGCTCCATGTCCGACTCCAGCAAACACCATTTTTCGGAGTCGAAAATTTGGAAATCCCTTTCGGAGCCGATAACATCCACTGCACCATCTTTTTTGATACCGAAAAAGCAGGCTTCGGAGCCGAAAAGGGCAGGTTACACAGAGGAGCATGGACTTTAAAAGAGACTAAAAGAAAGCCACAAAACCTCTGAACAGGAGTCTCAAGTACAGCCAATACTTGAAGTAATGGACGAAAGGCAAGCCAGGATTCATATCCACAAAGAAACAGGCAGAATCCTAACAGCACCTCCTCTAAAACCTAAGAGAAAGCTAGCCTTTCGGGAGGAATTGGACACTATGCAGCCTCCAGCTAAAGTGCCAAAGCCGAAGGAGAAACCACTACCTCCTCAATTTTCTCCTCCTCACTCTCCACACTCTCCTCCTACCAGTCCTACACCAGTGCAGTCACCATCACACACTTTTGACTCGCAACAGGACAATGTAGATCCATGGGATCTTTATGATCCAGATCCCATTCCTAGCAATGACCCAGACAACTATCCCTCTAAGCCTTGAACACCGGAGGATAGCACTGTGTACAATCATGTTTTAGCTAGGGCTGCAGCATATCATGGGGTCGCCATGCACACTGAACCGTTAGAAGAGGATTTTATGTTTAATACCCTCTCCTCCACACATTCAAAATATCACTGCCTCCCCATGCTCCCAGGCATGTTAAAACACGCTGGTCAAATATTTAATGAGCTAGTTAAGGCTCGCATGATTACGCCCTGGATAGAGAAAAATTACAAACCACCTCCCTCTGATCCTGATTACATAACACATGTTCCTCCAGATTTGGTAGTAGTCAGCACTGCCAGAAAAAGGGTAAACTCCCAGTCATCAGGAGATGCACCCCCACCGACAAAGAAAGCAGAACGTTTGATGCGGCAGGGAAGAGAGTTGCATCCCAAGCAGCGAATCAGTGGAGGGTAGCTAACTCACAAGCACCGTTAGCTAGATACGACAGGGCCCATTGGGATGAGATGCAAGACATAATTCAGCATCTCCCCAAAGAACATCAGAAGAGGGCGCAGCAAGTAGTGGAGGAAGGGCAAGCCATTACGAAAATTCAAATTTGATCTGCCCTAGATGCAGCAGACACCGCTGCTAGAAGTGTCAACACTGTAGTAACAATAAGAAGGCATGCATGGCTCAGGTCCTCGGGTTTTAAACCTGAAATACAAAAAGTGGTGTTAAATATTCCATTCAATAAGAAACAACTTTTTGGCCCAGAAGGTGACACAACCATTGAGAAATTGCGCAAAGATTCAGAAACCGCAAAAGCAATGGGTGCACTATACTCCACACCATACAGGGGATCCTTTCGGAAACCTCAGTTTAGAGGTGGATTTAGAACACAAACAGCAGAGGCATCCACATCGCAGGCAAAACCAACCTACCAACCACAATACGAACAAGGCGGTTTTAGGGGCACATATAGGGGGCAGTATCCCAGAAACAGAGGGAAATTTCAAACCTCTAAGCAAACTCCACAGCACCCTAAGCAGTAACTTGTCTCATCCCCTTCCACTCCAGACCTCTCCTGTGGGGGGAAGACTACAACAGTTTCACACAAATTGGCAAAACATTACCACAGACAATTGGGTACTATCAATTTTCCGAAATGGCTATTGATGGCTATTGCCTAGAATTGATACAAACTTCCCCAATCATTCCACCAAAGTTACACAAACTATCCACAGAACACATCAATCTGTTACAGGAAGAAGTCAAATCTCTATTACTCAAACAAGCAATAGAACCCGTGCCACAAGCTCAGATAGGGACAGGAGTTTATTCACTATATTTCCTGATTCCCAAAAAAGATGGCACCCTCAGACCAATATTAGATCTCAGGACCCTCAATCTTTACATCCTGTCAGAACATGTTCACATGGTAACTCTTCCAGGTGTTATCCCACTACTCCAAAAACACGATTTCATGGCAACATTAGACCTCAAGGATGCGTATTTTCATATACCCATCTGTCCTGCGCACAGAAAATATCTCAGGTTTGTCATTCAAGGAAAGCACAATCAGTTCAAAGTGTTACCCTTCGGAATAACAACAGCTCCAAGGGTATTCACAAAGTGCCTAGCGGTAGTCGCAGCCTACCTAAGATGACAACAAATACATGTCTTTCCATATCTAGACGATTGGCTAATAAAATCAAACAGTCCTACGCATTGTCAAAACCATACGCAATACAAACCCTGCACACGCTAGGGTTCTCAATAAATTACCAAATGTCGCATCTACAACCTGCACAAATACAACAGTATCTGGGTTCAATACTAAATACTCAAAAAGCGCCAGCATGTCCAAATACGCAAAGAATACAAGCATTCCAAAATATAATCACACAGATACAGACAAATCAAAGGGACACTGTCAGATTTGTCATGAAGATTTTAGGGATGATGGCATCATGTATTGCAATTGTTCCACACGTAAGACTAAACATGCGGCCCTTACAACAGTGCCTTGCACAACAGTGGTCACAGGCACATGGTCCACTTCAAGATCTAGTGTTGATGAACCGCCAAACCTGCATGTCCCTTCAGTGGTGGAATTCCACAAATCTAAACAAAGGGCGACCATTTCAACACCCTGTGCCTCAGACCATAATTACAACAGATGCATCAATGATTGGTTGGGGAGCTCACCTCAACAATCACAACATTCAAGGACAATGGGATGCCAAACACAAACAGCTACACATAAATCACTTAGAGTTGTTAGCTGTCTTCCTAGCACTCAAAACTTTTCAGCCTCTTCTCACACAGAAGAATGTCTTTATCAAAACAGACAACATGACAACCATGTATTACCTAAACAAACAAGGAGGGACACATTCGTCCCAACTCTCCCTTCTAGCCCAGAAAATTTGGAAATGGGCAATCCACAACCAAATTCACCTGTTACCACAGTACATTCCAGGGATACACAATCAATTAGCAGATGTTCTCAGCAGAAATCACCAACAAATAAACGAGTGGGAGATTCACCCTCAAGTACTTCAAAAATACTTTCAACAATGGGGAACACCAAACGTAGATCTGTTTGCCACAAGCGAAAACGCAAAATGCCAAAACTTTGCATCCAGACACCCACATCCCCTATCCAAGGGCAATGCTCTATGGATCAATTGGTCCGGGATATTTACTTATGCTTTTCCCCCTCTCCCACTCATTCCGTTTCTGGTCAACAAATTGCATCAAAACCCACTCAATATGATACTCATAGCACCAATGTGGGCCCGTTAACCGTAGTACACAACATTGTTAGACCTGTCAGTAGTACCACACTCCAAACTCCCAGACAGACAAGACCTGTTGACACAAAACAAAGGACAAATCAGGCACCCAAATCCCAAAACACTCAATCTAGCGATTTGGCTCCTGAGGTCATTGAGTTTGGATATTTACAACTACCATCAGAATGTATGGAGGTTATTAACCAAGCAAGAAAACCCACTACTAGACAGTGCTATGCTAACAAATGGAAAAGATTTGTATATTACTGTCAATCTAAACAGATTGCCCCTCTTACAGCATCAATACAGGATATTGTATGTTTTTTACTTCATTTACAAAAATCAAATTTAGCATGCTCTTCCATAAAAATACATCTTACTGCAATCTCAGCATATTTACAAAATATACAGCACAGCTCCTTATTTAGAGTTCCTGTTAATAAAGCTTTCATGGAAGGCTTAAAACGCATCATTCCGCCCAGGACACCTCCAGTTCCCTCTTGGAATTTTAAAATAGTGCTCACGCGACTTATGGGCCCACCATTTCAACCTATGCACTCATGTCAAATGCAATTCTTAACATGGAAGGTTGCCTTCCTAGTCGCAAATACATCTTTGCGAAGAGTCAGCGAAATTCAAGCCTTCACTGTTGAAGAACCGTTCATACAAGTACACAAACATAAAATTGTACTAAGAACAAATCCCAAATGTTTGCCAAAAGTCGTCTCGCCTTTTCATATAAATCAAACAGTGGAACTACCAGTCTTCTTCCCACAGCCAGATTCTGTGGCAGAAAGAGCTCTACATACATTAGACATTAAGAGAGCTCTAATGTTCTATATAGACAGAAC
This sequence comes from Pleurodeles waltl, assembly GCF_031143425.1. NCBI lineage: Eukaryota > Metazoa > Chordata > Amphibia > Caudata > Salamandridae > Pleurodeles > Pleurodeles waltl. The sequence continues at coordinate 878,987,882 of NC_090447.1, forward strand.
ACAACCATTCAGAAAAACTAAACAACTGTTTGTAGCTTTTCAAAACCCTCATACAGGTAACCCCATTTCAAAACAAGGATTAGCAAGATGGATTGCAAGATGCATCCAAACATGCAACATTATAGCCAAAACACAACTCTTAGTTACGCCTAAAGCACATTCTACAAGGAAAAAAGGTGCTACAATGGGTTTTTTAGGAAATATACCAATGGCTGAAATATGTAAAGCAGCTACTTGGTCAACACCACATACATTTGCTAAACACTACTGTGTAGATGTTTTAGCAACACAACAAGCCACAGTAGGTCAAGCTGTACTCAGAACATTATTTCAAACAACTTCAACTCCTACAGGCTGACAGCCGCTTTTATGGGAGGACAAACTGCTTTGTAGTCTATGCACAGCATGAGTATCTGCAGCTACACATGCCACTGAACTGAAAATGTTACCCAGTGTACATCTGTTTGTGGCATGTTCCGCTGCAGATTCACATACACCCTCCCACCTCCCCCGGAGCCTTTAGTCATTTAAGTTAACAACACTTGTACATATATATATATATATATATATATAATATTTGCATTAGGATGGACATCTCTTTTCTTTTTCACCTATATATTCTATCACTCTCCCTTACCCTCGGCTGGAAAACAATCTAACATGGAGTCCATGCGCAATGGAACTGAAGAGGAGGAGTCACTTGATCTCGTGACTCGAAAACACTTCTTCGAAGAAAAACAACTTGTAACACTCCGAGCCCAAGACTAGATGGCAGAAGTATAATGCACAGCATGTGAATCTGCAGCGGAGCATGCCACAAACAGATGTACACTGGGTAAGTGACATTTTCCATATATATATATATATATATATATATATATATATATATATATATATATATATATATATATATAAATCTGAAAAAACAACTATTACAGGGACATCATAATTAGGAAATATAATTTTTAAAAAACCATAGAAATTTACTGAAAAAGCCAAAGGTTACAAGAACGTTATAGTTAGGTTCTGAATTTAGTCGTACAAAACCATAGAAATTGAGCAGTTATAGTTAGTTATTTCAAGTAATTATAAGTGGCGGCGTAAGGTAACTCTAACTTGCGCCTCCACCATGCAAAGTTTTTTCTTCCTTAATTTGACTGCTAATGCTTCATTCATATTTTTAATAATATTATAGAAGTTGTCATGACTGCTGTACTGTCTGGGAATATTAGCATTGTGAGGACTCGAATTACAATTACCTTAGGGCACAAGTTATAGTTATTTGAAATATAACTATAACTGCTGAATTTCTATAGTTTTGTGCAAGTAAATTCAGAACCAAACTATAACATCCCTGTAACCTTTGTTTCATCAGTGAATTTCTATGTTTTTTTTTAACCTAAAGTAATTTTCATTACTATATGTTATTCCTTCGGCTATGCCTTGCAGCCAACCCCCATAACCACCAAATCCAGCACCACACGTGGCCTTTGGCCGTGCGCGGTGGGAGTTGGCTGCAGAGTGTGTCTCTCTGGGTATGAGAATAGGTGTGAGAGTGTCTGTCTGGGTGTGAGAGTGGGAGTGTGAGGGTCTGAATGGGTCTGTGAGTTGATGTGTGATGGTCTGAGTGGGTCTGTGAATGGGTGCGTGAGTGTCTGACTGGGTCTGTGAGTGGGTACGTGAGGGCCTAAGTGGGTCTAGGAGTGGTGTGTGAGGGTCTTTCGGTGTGAGAGGGGGTGCGTGAGGGTCTGAGTGGATGTGTGACAGTCTGAGTTGGTCTGCGAAAGTGTGTGTATGACTGAGTGGGTCTGTGAGAGGGTGCATGAATGTCTGAGAGCTTCTGTGTGTGAATGATTTAGTCTATTAATAAGTCTGTGAATGTTTTTTTATTTCACCCATAAACATGAATTCGTCACTACTTTACAGGGCTGAGCTTCACGACGTATTCACGAATTCTCAACGTAACAGGACTGAGCTTTGTGGCGTATTCACAAATATCATGCAGTGTGAAAAAAATAATTTTAAGGTCATAATTTGATCCTCAAAGGCCTCCCATCTCACAGCCCTGGGGTTCAGGGTACCTAAACCCCTTACTATTAATTCCACTTCATTTTATTTTTAAGCCCCAGGGGCCATGTCCCGTTACCTAAAATGGCGGCCGCAACTTTCTAGTCAGGTTGTGGCTAGCCAATCACAGCACTCCTGTTTGCGTGTGCATTTGCCTCGATAATCGTGAGAATGTTACGATGGCTCCGCAGCCCTAGATATACAAATGTATTTCCCCTTTAATTTTTTGAAAACTTCCGAACGGTTTTACACCCTATATATAAAAGCATAATCAACGTACTGAAACCTACCTTTCTGACAGATTTGGTTTAATTCTGTTCAGCGGTTTGGGTTCACTGTCTGAGCACTGCGTTGTCTGCACTAATTTTGATACATAATGAAATGTAAATTTCCCTTATACTATAAATGTGAAAATCATCATGATGCATGATATTGTGTTCTGTATCATTTTTCAATAACATTGATTATGATACAAGTTACTCATTGAGTTTAAAAGTAATAGTGTTGGTAAATGAGTCCAAAGGACATTTGTTTGACTTATTACGCCTAATCTGGTTCCCATTGGTAGTCACTGTGATCCTTGTGTTCTTTACATAATTTCCCTAAAAAGCATTTAAAAAACTACTCCAAACTTTACATTTATGTCACACAGGGTCCTCCATGAAACATAACTTATGTTCCTTCCACCATTACTTGCAGTGTGCGGACTATAATTCACTTGTCAATCGATGAACAGAACACCTACTACGTTCTGATGACAGATAAAGTGATTGAGTAGGCCATAAGCAACTCCATAATTTTCTCAAGGAGAGGAACAAAAATTCTGTGGCTGCTTGCCTAGTGACGTAGTGGCTCATGAAAGGTAGGTATCAATGCACAGCCATTGAAAGATTTACTTTAATTGCAGCTCCACCTCAGTCAATTTCCCAGTACTTCACTTTTGTATGGTGCAATATAAAGCAAGTAGGAACACACTGAGACGGCTGTGATTGGCACTGGGTACAATAAACACAACTGTCCTGCCGCTTTCCTTGCTTAGTGCAGACTCTACAATGACAAAATGGTTGTCTTTTTAGCTGTTGCAGGAATGTGGTCGGCCAAGTTGTTGATCCTGCAGCCTTGCCTTATCTAGAGCATATGAAGCGGGGGATACTGCTTCTGTAGCAGTATGTCTTTCAATGACGGTCAACTAAAAGTCCAGGAAAGACATGGGTCTTCTCTTGGTGGTCTGACGATAAACAACTTACGCATAGTATGTTGCCATCTGGATCAGGTGGGTAAACAGCTTCTTATACCAAGTGCGAGTTTTACATCTGGCATTGTATGGCTGACGAACCTGACCATTCTTCTCCAGTCCGCCCATGTACCTGCTGTAATCAGGTACACAGGTGGGCTTGTAAACTTCGGCCATCTGACACTAAATTGTGACGATCGAAGTGCTCTCATCATGAATTGAGCACATGCACCATCACGCCTATCTGAGAACTTGACTGCAAGCAGGTCGTTTGATTGCAGCATAGTGCTCTGGGAGTTTTGAAGCTTCTTACAAATAAGCTCCTATGGAAATCTTGTGCTATGACAATGAACTGTACCACATGCCACGGTGCCAGCTTTGTACAGCTCACTGAACAGCTCTACTTCTGTATAGAAGTTGTCAACATAAAGGCTAAAACCTTTTTGAAGGAGCGGCTGGACAAACTCCCGTACAGTCTTTCTTGTGACTCGATTGTGAGAGTGCAACATACAGGACTTAGTGGAGTCCTTCCCTGTATACATTCTCAGGCTGTACACAGAGCCAGCAGAGCTCTCACACAGCATGTACAACTTTATTCCATAGTGTGCTCTTTTGCTTGCAATGTACTGCCTATCCGGCAGCCGCCCTTTGTGCAGGATGAAGGACTCATTAATTGCTATATTTTGTCCGGGAGTATAATTTGCTGGAAACCTGGCAGACAAATGTTTCACAGTAGGCTGAATTTTGAACATTCTGTCATGGTCTGGATGGTCCTGAGGCAATGCAGCAGTATTGTCATTGACTTGTAGCATACGCTGCAATAGCAAAAACTGATCTCTGCTCATGTACGGTGTGAAGATGGGTGTTGCAATAGCTGTGCGAGTAGGCTAGTAGGACTGCAGGCTTGGTTTGTGCACTACTCGCACTTTGAGGGTAAGGTTGAAAAATATCTTCAGCTCCTCAAGTGAAGTGGGAGTCTACTGGTATGCACTAGAATGAGGCCCTAGAGTGCCTCCATGCTCCCTCAGAAATTGTTCAGTATATAAATGTGTTTGCTGAATAGTTTGCTCAAAGAAGTCAATATCCAAAAAGAGATGGACGTAGTCAATTGGCAAAAAATTGGCTGTGTTGACTTTACATCCAGTGGCAACAGTGAACAGTGGAATTTGGGGCTGAACTAAATTGGGCGACTGACAAGAAACCACTCTATCTGTGATTGCAGCCACAAGTGCCCTCTCTCTTGGTTGGTCTAGCCTGCTACAGTCGCTACAGTGCACAGATTTTGCTTGCGAAGGGACAGCATGACTGCCATCATAGTGTCCCTCAGAATCGCTGGAAGGCGAGTCATTGGGTGGAACTCCGCCAACTGAAAAATCACTTGCGGCTTCTGCTTCATTTTCCTTGCCCTCAGTTGCTATCTCAGTATCTGCTGTCTTAGTCTCTGATCCGACCTCAGAGCTGTCCTCCATAACACGAGTTAGGACCAAGGCAGTAGTCATCTACTAAGACGCTAACTCTATGGACTGCCTAAAACCTTTCTTCTAAAATACTGTCCTACGTAGAAGGCATAAGTATTGTTCTAAATCATTTGGTGGATTTGTTCATTTGTGAGATGTGTGCAATAGTAAATTTTAAAAAAGGACATATCTTTCTTTTTTGGTGAATCTGCAGGTTCTACAAAGACACTAAGAAGAAAAAAAAGGAAGACACAGTATTACTTCACCTTGACACATATCCAATACCACAGCATACTTACGTCATGGATTATACAAGCTTTATTATTGGAGAGCTGCTGGGCCATTACCAGTATAAAAGTAATTTCCAAAAGCTACAGTTGTACGTTATATATCAGGAAGCACACATTCACATAGTAGCCCAGCAAATTTGTGCACAGGTGTGCTCCTTGTGAAAACTCACAGTGCTAAAACAAGGGTCAATGGAATAATTAAATTACTTAGCAAGAAAACACAAATTATGCAGTATAATGCAGGACTTTTATAGTTTGACTTCGTTGTATCATGATATGTAAACATGTTGATACTGCCTGGGAAAATGTTTTGAATCATTAGTGCCAGTTTAGCTACCAAATACAGAAATAACCAACTGAAAGATTACTATTTTCATTTGTGCATGCCCTTCTACTGAGTGCAAATGCATTCATCCCTTTTGCAATATACTGCATATGCCACATAAATCTGCATCTGATGTATAACCCTCAGATGGTAGATTTTTGTGGCGTATACAGTATACATTTTGTTTTCGATAACGTGTTTTCGGCCCTAGCGGGTGGCACACTCTGACCCTTTTTGAAAAATAAATGTAAATATGGCCTCAAAGGAGGTCGACCCACTTGCTAAGGGTTGACCCCCTACCAACTTTTCTATACTTATTTTTAATGTGATTCCTTGGGGGCTGTGATCACACCCCCTCCAGAGGGAAAACACATTCCGAAAAAACAATTTGAGCAGCCCCAGAGTGTCAGCCCATATGGAGGAGGGCCAACCCCCCTGACAATTGCACCTTTATATTTTATGTGTTTTATTCTTTTTTTTTTTTAATTTTATTTTTATCATTTGCTTGGGGGCACAATGGCCCCCAGGGGAAAACACCTTCATTAAAAAAGAAAAAAGAAAAATTGTCTCTCCCTTGTGAAGTGGAGGGGCTGAGGGGGGCCTTCTTGTTGCCACGAGGGCTACCCCCCCCCCCTTAAAATAAGTCCCTGGTGGCCTAGTGAGTTTTCTGACTTTTAATCATGACCCAACTGCGATCTACAGCCAGAAAACTGTTTCAGAGAGGCCTTATTAGAAAGGGGGGGCTCTTCCCTTTCCTGTGAGGCTTCACTCAAACAAGGGGAAGCTGTTTTTGGCGTTTTATTCCCCAGTGGAGCCAGAAAGAACACTCACCTGCAGCTCGCTGCTCCGGTGGGGAATCTGTGATGTCATTGTGCCTTGCATTATGCTGACATCACAGAAGAGCAGGGGCTGACATGGAAGCAATTCTACATCTTTCCTGCCTTTTGTTAGGTAAAAAGGAATCCTCAAGCACCAGAGGATCCCTTTTAGCCCTCCCTAGTGTCTGCCAGTGGCCGATGCATTGGGGAGGGAGTGTGCTGACAGCTGGCTGACAGCTACAATAAAGGGGTTAATAGTAAACAATTGAGTTGTAGCAGTGTCTTTGAATGAGTGCAGTGAGAGGCTATGGGATCTTTGAATTTATTTTGTGAAATTATACTCTTTTAGATCCCAAATAGCTTTAGTTAACAATAGTGCCATAAAGTCCTTGAGGTCTCCTTTGTCACATCCTTCTTTTATGTCAAAGACTTTCAAATTATTCTTCCTTTGTCAGTTTTAAGGGTCTTCTATTTTGCTTTGGAACTGAATTTTGGCTGAAAGAACTTCTGGGTATTTAACTGTTTGTGAGGCAATGTGGTCAGTTTTATTAAGCCTGTCTTCAGCCACTCAAACATCATTCAGCAATAAAGTTTCATATTTACCACTTGTTTTCTATTGACTTCACTGCTTGAGTGGCATTATTAGATTTAGCATCTCTTCTATGGTCGATATATTTTCCATGCCTTTGAGATTTTCCGAAAGTCCATCACTGAATAGCTGCCAGTGAGGTTTCAGCCCATCTGCTGCAGGGCCACAAGTCAAAAAAGTAGCAAAGAAGATTCACATTGATGCTTTTTTCCGGTTTTTTGACTCAGAGTTCCCCTTAGAGAAGGAGGTGTCAAGGGCTTATTAAATGCTTGTTTGAAGTTCCTGTCTTGACTGGCACACTAGTTGTCTTAGAAGGAGAATGTGTTGAGGTTTGAGTTAGGGCCTGATGTTGGTCAGAAATTGTTTTTTTTATAAAATACATTTCCAATTTTTCCGGAGTTCGATTATCCATAGCCATTTTTCCTTTTTGTTGAGTTTGCATAGAGTGAGTGGATGTATCTAAATATTACCTGTAGGCCTGCCACTTACGCATGGATACTTTTCTTAAAACTGCTTCGTTCTCTGATAATAAGTCTTGGCATTCTTGATTGTCTAAGGTATCTTGCTTATCCTATCAGAGTCTTTCCCTCACAGATTACTCTGCGTCTTATCCAAGTTGAGATGAGGCCTGTGTTTCATTGATTATTGCCACTGGGGCTCTTACTCTTCCAGTGTGATTCCCCTTTAGTTGAATGTTGAAAGTTACCAGGTGACCAATTCTCTGGGATTGATGGGTTGTGCATAAGGGTCATGATTTAGAGTACCTGAAATATCTTAGGCAGCCTTTGTAAAAGAATGAGTGCTGGTGCTTAAGCTCTACTCGCAAGCCCACTTCCATGGCAATTAAACATTTGTGCCCCAAATAACAAGGCTGGTAGTCTCAAATCCACCTCATGTCTCTTTATTCCTCTACCACACACTCTGCCCCTTCAGATCACTCTTGGAGGTTTGTGCTTTCTCCCTTTGTGATGACTTTTCCACCTTTTTCTTCCTCAGTCTTTATGATTTGTGTGCTTTTCCCTCTCTTACTCTTGTGAAATGACTGTTTTGGTCCGCCATTTTTTCAAATTGAATTGAATTGTTCAGAGATGGAAACACCAATTGGGGACGTCCTTTTAAAGGATCAAGCTTTGAACAACCTACTGCATCAAACAGGTACTACCTATGTAGCTGAGGAGGATATTCCCTAATACCACGGACATCTCCGCAAAAGGTAATTAGGGTGCTTTTTGCACGTAATGAGAGAGAGATGCTTGGGAGATCTTGTAAAGTCAGTGCCTAACCAATGTTGGTGTCTCCATGTCGTAGGACTCCAGTTATAGTAATGAGACTGCTGAAGTTTGGGCGACAGCACCTCCAAGCGTGGGGAAGTGAGTCTGATCCCACACTGTGTGACAGCCTAACCCTTCTGGCTAGCTACCAGCACTTCGCAAGTACCACAGGTAAAAGTGATTTGTGGCAGCCTATCGCATGACACTGGGACTCCTCAAGGAAGTCCTGGTAGAATAGATCTTACCCCTTTCTCTCATTTAGATATGTCTCATACATACAAAGTCAAACAGAAGCAGGATTTAGTTCAATACATTTTTTGAAGCAACTGTGTTCTATGTAAAAAGGTATGAGTTGAGATTATGAGGATAATGAAACACAACACTATTACAGCGATGACCAAGAAAGTGAAACACAAGAAGAGTCACACCATATTGTCACAATAATGTATCTAATATCCCTACCTTCACTACTAAGTTTCTACATGAGCAAATAGCAGTGATAGCCCTAAACTGCCCATCCAGTCCCAGGAAGGAATACCAATCCCCATACCAGTGTTCAGAGGTAAAAATGAGGTCTGTTTGTCTGCTGGGGGTTCTTTCATGTAGACAAAGAGGAAACGCAAAGTTTCAGCAGAAATTGTGACGATGTGCAGCATGAGATGGCAGGCTGGATGGAATGTCCCCTTTAAGATGGTGTGGGCAGTGTGATGTTTTATAATAACCTATCTGTTGTTCTAAGAACTGCCCTGACATGACAACATGTAATTGTCTGTGTAGGGTAGACAATGTACTCTTTGGACTGGCAATATCTGGTAACTTTTTTGTACAGCCTTTGGTTAAGCACAGGTTGAAAATGCTGTGCAAAGAAATGAATAACAAATTCTGCATGGAAGGGCAACTTATAAAAAGAATAAAAGCATCTCCACAAATATGAAACTTTGCTAAAATAAAAGTGAAATGTAACTAGGTGAGAGGGCACAGTCCTTGGGCACAGAGCTAAATAATGTGCTTGTGTAAACGCTAAAGTAACCTCAAGGCAAAATAAATGCTGGTCCCCAGAAATAAGTGCTTGTGGGCCCCACCGGAAACCACTAGCTCAAACTGAGCAGTGATCTCTGGGTTCATTTGAAACATCTGTTTGCTATTGCAGCTGAATTCTGTTATTTTAGGGGTTCACATTTGCAACCATTTCAGAGGCGGGAAGTTCAAAGGATTTTGTATAGCTGATCTTTGGTTTTGAAAGGATATTATTTGCCAGTGTTATCCCCATCAGACCTAATGGTGATGGTATGGAGCTAGAAGTTGTGTTGCCTGATGTTAGCAGTGAGGATTGTAGCTTAATCATCGTGGCAGTGCTCAGTATTTTGTATCCAAACGTACATACTTTGCTACATTTAGCTGATTGGTTGTCCTTAGAGGCTTTCATTTGCGAGTTACAGGAGACATTTTGCAAGTCTGGTGAGCCACTTCAAGTGACATTCGAAAGTTCTTAGCTTTATGCCTCACTTTCTCATTTCTTTTCACTCCCTGTTCACTTTCTTCTTTTTTTTTTTAACCACCTCCACCTGCTGCCACAGATGAGCCTCTTTTGCCCATGCAAGAAAAGAGAAAAGCTGATATATTTTGAGAGTGAGTAAAGTGTGAAGGCTGGTTGACCTATACAAGAGTTAATTGTGTTGATATGTCTGTCTCCTGTTCAGTGTTCCAGAAATGCTCAGAGGCTTGAAGACTAGTAACAAGTGAGAGAATGATCCACGAGGGCAACAGGAAAGGACTAGTTGGAATTTCCACAGCAAAGCCAGGTATGCAGCCCAGCCACGAGCAAGCCTCTTTTAGACCACTCCTTCAGACTGTATTCTTGCGGCCTCTGCCTGGCTCAGTAGTTTGGCCCAGCCCTTGATTTTCCACTTCCCTAGAGCCATTAGCCCCCCAGTTTCGGCCAGTCGACAGAAAACAGCCTCTTCTCATCCATTCCCCGCCTAAGAACGAAGAAAGACTCTTGAGCTCAGGAATCAGTCTTCAATTCTACTACGACGCGTATGAGACAGGTACACAGACCAGCAGCCAACTTAACCATAGCATCTAAGGTCTAGGAGAAGGCAGGCCGTGGGTAAAGCGCCTTTGGAGGATCCAAAGTCAGTATTTTAAAAACATGTTATGCTGCCTGTCTGTTTTCAAATGGCTCATTAACCAGTATGTAGCCAGGCACTGGGACGTGAAGGCAGGGAAGTTACTAGTGCTTTCAGTTATATTGTGATTCACAAAGGTGCGTGTGACAAGTATGTGGATTTATTTACGGTGTAGGGATACTTGCCATTATCTGTGACTTACTCTATGCTCTGAAATAATGTTGACGCTGATTTTTTTTCCTGTTTAGTTTGTTTACTCCCTATAAATATATACACTTCTAGTAAATCAATTCAGAATGTGCAGTGTAACATGATTAGGCTTTCGTTTCCTGATAAATTGTTGGTGTTAAGCCCCCGACATGACTGTTCGTATGAGAATTGGAGGTATCCACTTATGGTTGAACTGTTTGTTGTCTGTTCTTCTCTAGAAAGTTAAGTGGCATTGACACCCTTGCTTTACCTCTTTACTCAAGTAACATGAAAGATGCCAAGACCTTAATACGCAATTAAATTAACCGCCCATAATTTTTCTTAATGTTTTTTTTTTTTTTATATCGGTTTTCCCCGTTTCCTACCGGTTGAATGCTAACATACATCAGCGATGGAAGGTCTCCCCTTGCACCATTAGAAGCTTATGTTGACATAACAGCCCAAACCGATCTCTCAGGTATCTTGTGCAGTTTGAAATGAATCGGGTAAACGAGTATTTTCACTTTCCAAATGTATACTTTTAAACTGCACAGGGAGTCCTAGCCATGACTGCAGTCTTATTTATATGTGCCATGAAAATGTCTCCTCTTATTGATATCAAAAGACGGGAGTGGGATGGTTGGTGTGGAGGGGCAAATATGAGGCTGTGCCTTCATCCAAAGATCCAGAGGGTTAGAATGGGCCCAGCCTACTGCACCTTAAGTGATTGACCCTTCTTGCGGAGAACAATATCTGGCCAGGCCATAGATGGACACGCATAGATGCCTGCCTCTGTCCGATCTCTACGGCTGTTCAGGGAAGCTATGGAACGTTTTGCATATACGTGGTTCACCTGCAGCAGCCTGTCTAAAATCCTTGTGTAATTGTGACGTCTCCCTACTTTGTTACATTGTTAATACAAGTTGATGCCACTTTTTGCTCTTTTTGAGGAAGAGAAACATCATGCCTTGATTTTATATGATTAAAAACATTTTTTTAGATTTTTAAGCGTTTCCTTCCTGATGTCTCTTCCCAAATACGAGCCTCACTTATCAGAAATTATCTGCTGAGAATATTAGCAAAAAGAGAAGTTATAAAAGCAAGATAGTGTGCTCTGTGTTGAAGATATTGAAAGTGAAGTAACCAGGATCCAGGTTTAAATAGCAAATATATGAAATGTTTACTCGACAAGCCAGAACTTATTAACCACATAAAAAGACTATGAAAAGTATGTTAGCTAGTGGAACATGTGTTGTTAACTATAATACGGTCAAGAACGGCAATAAGGTGAAATGAAGCACAATGTAATTAAAAAATTTTTATACGTAGGTTTACATATTTTAAGAAAAATGAGAATATAATTATCTTTGGGGCCTTCGAATTAGAGCTGCTTGACTCTCAACTGACTACGTTTGAAGAGTCTGACCAGTATTTTACCTTTGATTTAAGTGTGCCCTTACATCTTCATTTGACTGACAATTTGTTAGTCCTTAGGAAAGTGATAAAAACCTATCTACTTCCTTTCAAACCATTTTATGTGATATGGCTAGAATACACCATAAACCACTAGGATGCCTTTTTTCATAGAAGTATGCTGCATACAGTTAAGGTGGAGCTTACTAGACAGAGCAATCTGTCTGGTTGGGAAATAGCTTTTGTGCGCTTTTCAAGGCTTAAATCAGCTTTGCTTACCATTTGGTTGCTTTATTTCACTCTTATTTCCTTCTTTCTTATTTAATGGGTTTCTTAGTCCAGTTTGTGTTTAACCGTCCACTGGAGCATAGCCACTTTCCTATCATCACGACTAGCTGGCGTGTGTCCCTCCACTGCTCACTTCTAGGGAACTATTTTTTTCTTTTTGGTTAAGCACTCCATCACAGTGCATGTGTTTTTCAGCTTTCTCCCTTAGCCCTGCAAAAAATGCTCATCCCTATAATTTGTGTTTCTTTCTATTGTGGCAGCTCACTCTCTCTTGTTTACTTCTTCCCTTGCTTCTCCTGCTTCCCTCACCCCGTGCATTGCTCTCTCTTTCACACCCTCCGCCACGTCCCCGTTGCTTTCTTCTAACTGCCTGTCCCATCTGCTCTTCAACCATTGCCTCACCACTTCTGCTGTTCTTTTTGTAATATATTTTTTTAATATATATTTTTATTGAGGGCCAAGCAGCAATTGCTGCTGTTTTCATGCACTTGCAATTTAGGGTTCTTTTTTTTTTTTTGCACCAACCAGTGTATATCTGTCAAGAAAAGAAAATGGCTTCCGTGAAAATCTGTTGGTGCACACAAGTGTTCCCTTGTGCAGCATCTACTGAATGTTGCAATCACCAACAGCGGCTGCGTCACTGTGTGGCAGATGGAGAGCAAATGCCCTGCAGGCTGTTCCTGGCTTTAGACGAGACTGGTGGTTTCTGATGGTGTGACTGAAGACTGTCAAAGAGTCTGGGCCTGCTGACTTGTTACATATGGCTGTATTACCTATTTATGATTCCCAAAATAGGATTGAGACTTCTTTGGCCCCAAGAATTACGTCCTTAAGGAGCTCACTGGTGACCAGATTGTGATTTTTCAGTTTAACAGAACTATAGAAATCATGGCAACCCCCACTAGCAGAATTATGATTGAGTGTGAAGCGTAGGAGGCCTGTGAACTGATGGTGTTAGGAATGTCAGTCAGTTGTCTTTATTTCGGTATACTGCCATAAAAGAACAAATAAAAACTGTAATAAAAGGGACAATTAAGAACAAATAATAAAAACAGTCCTAATCTAAAAACAGGTATTATTTAAAAAAACAAAAAACGAATCAGTATACATCACACTCCAGTCAAACAAGTACATTCTATAATTTAAGCGCCTCGTTCAGCTGGGAAGCTGCAATTGACAACAAAGGGTAATCAGTGCTGCTGATTCCCCTCACCAGATAAAGTGCATTGTTCATTAAAAGAGGATACATCAGTAGGAGATCACAGGCACAATAATGCCTAATTCAGTTAGCTAAAGGGTATCTCTGTTCTCCCTGACAGGATAAAGTGTAGTGTACTTTTAAAAAAATCAGCAGCGGTGTTGTGCTATGTCAGTAGCGCCTGAGTCAATTGATTGTAAGCTCAGTTTTTGCCTAGTATGCCACGTTGATAGCAAGGACAGAGAAACAGCAAAAACTATGTATTGTCTTGTGTATGTTTGCAGGACTCAAAGTGCCTTCTTATTCTGCTTTGTGCCCAAGTTCCGGAAAAATGGGATTAGCCACTTTGTTCTACTATTTCTGTATGCTGGGGAGACAAAAAGCTCATGTTTCACCGCTTCCTTTGTGGTTCCAAAAAACTAAGTTGCCCAATCTATTGTTTCAGGATTATGGGCCCACTTGGTGGTGAATGAGCGAAGAGGCAAAGACCCATATCTGAACTGGATATAAAGCTTCCTGGCCAGTGCGGGTTAAGTCTCATCTAGATACTTCTCTGCTTTGTATTCAACCTTCATCAGGAGAAAAGTATCTGTCATTGAACCCAAAAAAGGTCTGAAGCAGGAGAGAGTGCAGTTTAGATTGCCCATAATTTCTCGAGGTCTGATTTGGGAATGGATGGTGCCGCCCTCTGGTCCGTCCACAGTCTTGCATTCTCCACCTTACTCAGGGTCTCTCTAACATACTTGAGCCAGGGGAGATCTCTTGCTCCCGGGCTACTAAGCACCTCCTCAAGCCCCTGACAGTAGGAGTAGAGCTTGGGGTAGCCCAGATTCTTCTCCAGTACAGAATCTTTCTCACACCAGCAGCATTGGCGATTAGTTTGAACCCCATATCCAAACTAAGAGGAACCAGTGGAATGCCAACAGGCAGTCCCGTCCACTGCTGCAAGAATCAATTCTCATATAACACCACAGCATTAACATCCTTGTTCTTCCATTAATTCTGCACTAAGAGCAGCCCCCAGAGCCTGATGGGTGTGAATTTAGACCATCAGTGAAATTGGGTGAAAAAGGGTGCCTCAGTGGACTTTCACAAACCCCCCAATATGTTGTTCAAGTTTGAGCCTGTGCCTCGTAATGTGGGTGTGCCATTCCAAATGCTCTGTGAGGGTGAGCCCAAGATTATAAAAAGTGTGGACCCGTTATAGCAGGGTCCTCTTCAGGGTGCATTTATGTCTAGTGGTGTGGCAAGGATTTAATACCAGGTATTTGGTTTTGCCCACATTCATTTCCAGACCAAAATCTACCAAAATTGTTTAAGGTTTTGTGGAGCCCTATTGAGGATATTTGGAATGTTAACAGGAGCTTTCTTGACGAGGTGGGCTGAAAGTTGCAGTAATTATGTGGTTTGGTTTTCAGGTTATTCTGTTGATAACTCTTAAGTACGCTGCAATGAAAGAGCAATGGTCTTTGAGTTTGTGGTTTTAAATGTGTCCATAGTAAAATTTCTTACTGTATTTTTTTCCATTACTCCTTCTACAAGTATTTTCTGCACTACAAACATACTTTTTTTTTACTGAATGGGGGCTGCCTGTGCTGCACACAGAACAACAATTTAGGCGTGCAGGGGGCCTAGTGCTGTCTTCCCCTGCCCCACTGCACACTCCTTCACCCCCATTGACCACCTGGCTTGGGGGGGCATCCACGATGTTAGAAGAGGGACTTATCCACCACCTTTGGGCCGCAGATGACACTTCCGGTGGTAGTGGGCACCTGGGGGAGAGGATAGGGTGTCAAATACCTGGTGCCATTGGCCCCCATCCTCTCAGCTATCCAAAGTGTTGTAGAAGTCAGTGGGTGTGTTGAGTATGCAACGAAGATTGCCTCCCTTTATTAAACAGTTATGATATGGTACCCTCTGTTTTATTTACTGCTAGGGGGTCAGAGTTTGGGTCGTCATCCACTCTTTTGTTGGAAGGGCGCACAACGGGCAAAGTCAAGGAATTGGAACCATGGCTTCTTTAAGACTCGGATAATGTGGATGGGTTTCCCGGCATGCGGTGGGCAAACCTATTGGACAAGCTGCACCAGAGGCTTTATAGTGAACTCAAGCACCCCCATATGTTAGGAATCCACTTGGGAGAAAATGACTTGGCTAATGTAGGCCAGCTCCCCTTGATTCGGGCCATGAAGGAGTCCATGGTCGAAATCAGTAGATTCATGGGGTCTTGCGAAATAATTTGCTCTGAGATCATCCTTTGCCAGCTGTGGCAGGGAGCTCAGTCAGAAGTGGAAATTTTCCTGGCTTGCAGATTAATTTAGGTAGGGGCCTAGCACCACATTCTCCTCTCCCATTGCACACCCCTCTCCTCATAACCACCTGGCTTGGGGAGGCGGTCCAGAATGTTAGAAGCTGGACTCATCCACTCCCCCTGGGCCGCAGATGCCACTTCTGTTGGTAGTGGGCACCTGGGGGATGGGCAGTGTTTTCAAATACCTGGTGCCCTTGTCCCCTATCGTCTTTTGGGAGGCTTCCAGGTGATACCCACCCTACCCTCACCCACAAATGTATTTCTTTTAATGAGTATGATTATCTGTATATTGGCAAATTTGCTGACAGAGTTATGGGGTGACCCAAACGTTTATGATGCAGGAAGCAACCACGGAGGGAGCTCAAAGGGGGTGCTTCATGCCAATTCCCTGGGAGTCTTTACGGCAGGACCCCGGGATGAAAGCGCTTGCACCCCGTTAGTCCCACGGGCAGTTGTTAACCTGAGCAACTGGGGTCTTGCTCTGTACCGCACCACCACTGCATGTGAGTTCTCTTCTATGGGGTCCACAGTGTGGGAAACTCCATTAAAAAAACGGTACAGCGCCCGATGGTGTGTGTTTTCCAGGCGTTCATTGGCGAATCAGGTGGGCGATCAGCAAATGTTGCTCATTCGCTGGCCGTCCTTGGATTGCCCATATGTTAACCCAACTTGCCTTGCCTATATATGCAATAATAAACCCGCAGCCAAGCTCTCTCCTACAACAACTGGTGTGGCCTTGTCTTTCTTATGGTAGTACTCTATGGTTAAATACGTTTCAACCAGAGCAGTGTGTGTTCGGTGGGCAATGGAATATTGGCTATATGTATTCAGTAGCACAAATGGAGACTAGAAGGTTCATGCTGAATTAAACTAGTTGTTGAAATTATTCCTAATTTTTTTAGGCCATAGGGCAAATTGGTTTCAGTAGTATTTTGTGAATTCTACTTTTTTCATTCTTTTGTTTTTTTCTGGCGTAATTCTATCAGTGCATCATAAAGTTTGAGAAATTATAAGCAAAAGTCCTCATTTGTTTTATTGTCCATGGCAGTAGTGAGTTGAGTTCTTGAAGGTTTTGAGGGATGCAGTCTTTCATTTGATATTTCTTTGTAACTAATGTATTGTTTGTGTTGTGTGACTGCACCAAACTTTAACATCTTACGTTCTAATTCATCTGAGGTCACTTCTCTGATATTTGTGCGTAGTTGCTAATCAGTTTATTAGAATACTGCTTATTTGAGAATGTTCCTCTTGGGACCAATATTTGCTACCAGAGGGTATCCCAAAATAAAAGCAAATCAAAAGATGGTCTGATAGTTCATGGGCAGCGTAGAAAGTTCAAGTGCTTGATAGCAAATGGGTGTGTTGAGTCGCTTAAGACAGGTCCCTGCAGCGCAGGGTGCCCCAACCATCCTGGTTGCCACCCAACGTTCAAAGGGGTCCTTTTCAGCTCAAGGCCAATAAATATATCTGTGAGGTATGGGAAACTCAAAGCCCCTCTTTACATTCTGTAGGGGTACCCCATCATTTTGCATTATACCACTGAGTGTGTTTGTATTCTGTGCATGCCTTCCATGAGAACATTCCTTTAAAAAAAAAGTAATAATCTGTTTTGTGTTTAAAAGTTTTATGACGTGTCAGCTGCCTCGGGAAGCATTGAAGCTATGGAAGCTAAACACAGCATCAGCATAAAAAAATGTAATGTAAACTAGAAATGTTGTTCCAGATATATAACAGTTTAACACAGAACAAAACTGCCAGATGGTAGAAAGTGATGTGAAATTTGGCGACTGCAAGCAGATTTTTTTTTTTAGAGGAAGCAGAATAATTGTGTGCTATTTCAGGGTATTAGAGTTAGGACAGATACCGGAAGGTCAATTTAAAATATTCCGGAGAATTTAGACACTCGTATGGCTATAGTGCCGTTGAACCAAAGCACCTGAAATATGGAAGATGCCTCGCAGACTACTTAATCTCCTTCGATCATTGTCGAGATTCATTATAGGAATGGTGGTTAATGTTGTTTTGAATTGTAATTGCATTTATATACCTCCTCATACTCCTGATGAGGCTCCAAAGCTCGCTTGCAGACAGGTACCATAGAGACATGGGCATAAATGTGAAACTATTTTTACTCACGCATAATTTTTATAAGAATTATGCGAGACCCATTATGTCACCTGTATGAGTACAAATTGTACATGAAGGCATAACTTGCACATAAGTCATTTGAGATACCAGAGAGGTTCGAGAAGATAACATTATTTTTTCAGATCCCGAAAGATGTTTTTTCTTTCGCATCACCCTCCTGCACCTGAAAAGTATGCAAAGTGCATAATATAGAAGGGGGAAAAATATGCAACATACATGTAATGTGAAAAGTGGAAATTACACAAGATTTTGCTATGTAATCAAAACTTTACACTCTGTACTTATGGCAACAGGCTGAAGCTAAAAGGAGTGAGCAATAGGACGCTTAAGCATGAGAGAGAGAGAGAATGAGAGAGAGAGAGAGAATGAGAGAGAATGAGAGAGAGAGAGAGAGAGAGAGAGAATGAGAGAGAGAGAGAATGAGAGAGAGAGAGAATGAGAGAGAGAGAATGAGAGAGAGAGAGAGAATGAGAGAGAGAGAGAGAATGAGAGAGAATGAGAGAGAATGAGAGAATGAGAGAGAGAGAGAGAGAGAGAGAGAATGAGAGAGAATGAGAGAGAGAGAGAATGAGAATATAAATATATGAATTCACATGATCATACTGGAACCTACCTTCTTAGAGCGATCTTTGTCATAGAGCTTTTGAGTATGAAGCCTCACATGGCCCATTGACTATTATACAGTCCACAGAGAAGTGGAAGAGGAAAAAAATATGTGAATGGGCATTACATAACAAAATGTAGTATATGCTGCGGTTGGAGGGGCTGAATCTGCACAATAGGGCAGAGGAACAATCCAGGAGAATGGAGAATATTGAACCAGCCATAGTATATTCCCTGAGGGTTTTTTCCCAGAAATCGCCCATGAGCAACCCAGTGGATGGGCATTATACAGCTAATCATAGTAAATGTTTTGGTGTGGATGTTTGTCTAAGAGTGTTGGAGGAACTACTCATGGGAATGGGCATTACATAAGCAGTCCTGGTGCTTATTCTTAAGTGTCTGCCCAGAAGCTGCATGTACCAATCCAAAGGAATGGCTGTTTCACCAGCCAACGTGTATGTAGTGAGGAGTCCACCTGGGGTGGAAGATAGCACCCATAGGAACCTATAAAGGATTATGCAACCAACCACAGTATACATTTTGATTGGTCCATTTCAGTCACCAGTTTAGCAATCTGTGTAAAGCCAGCCTTACTGTTGTGGCACGGGATAACTTATGGCAATAAAAAGTATACACTAGTCATGCACTAGTACGCTTGCTTTGAGGAGTTCATCCAGAAGTGACAGAGGAGTAACCCAAGGGACCTGGTGCTGCTGAGTCTGGGCAAGGGTGAGTTGTTCACTGAAACCTGGGGAAATCTCGGAATATTAAGACATGAAAGGGTCAAGGAGAGCTTCAAATGTGCACTGCCTGTGAGACGGAACTTTGCAACAATTTAAGATACTTACATTTTATATTTTTGTAGTGGGCTCTGTTCTTCACCCATCATCAGAGCCATATTAGTGAAATGGATCAAAATTGGCATGCACTTTGGAATCACCTTTTTTCTTTCCCCATTCTCATCTGTATGCTCGGGGATGTGGAATTCGGGGCATATTGTTTAGGGTCAAGGGCAACAAGTTTTTGTGTTTATTTTGTCCTTGGGACAAGTAGGCCCAACCACATGCAGCACAAACCCTTTGGCTGCCTGTTTACAGAGAAGGGAACTGTCTGCAGTTGCGGTATATGTGTGTCCATATGTTAATGCTGTTCAAACTTGCACTTATGGTTCCTTAATGAAAAGCCTTTATTATTAGTGTGAGTGCTGTAAATAAATGTTTTAAGGTCACACTGAACTACTGACAGTGGTTCCAGTTAAAAAAAGAAAAAAAAGTGTACACAGGTTTGAAACGTTTATCAATATTAGGCTAAATATAATGCTTCCAGAATGCTCTCTGGTTAGATGCAAATGTTTGCAGAAGCTTGTAAGCAAGAGTGATGATTCTTTGCTTTCAAAATAAAAGGTTCAGCAAAAAATGCAAGTAGAAAAAAAAAAGTTTCGCTAATATGAAATTTTAGTTGCTATTTCTTTGAAGCGTCATTTAGTAAAATGTGTTGATGCATGCTAGTATTTCCAAAAAATATTCCTGATGGAAAATCAGTGTAGCCATTTTCAAGAAGATTATGGTAAGCATGAAAATAAACAAGCACTGGCAAAGCCAACCGATCCGACATATTTTGTGAGTCTTTTTGGTTTTGTCAATGCGTGCCTTGTTTTGACATGGCTTTTGTAACTCTTTATTGTTGTGGGAGCTGCCAGGTCCTCACCATTGTAACAAACACTGTCAAAAAGAAAAAAACTTTTTTTGTCTCAAAAAGCACACATGGCCACCTGTGGCATAACAAAGGCCTTGCAGCCCTCCCTCCGGGGAGCCCCCTCAGCACAGCACCTGAACTAAGTGAGTTTGGAGTGGTGGGGCCCTCCAAGTTCTTTGCAGGGAGGCCTTCTCTATTTTGTTACGCCACTAATTGCCACAGTAATTCCTTGCATTGAACAAAACTACTTTGTGTGCCAATATGCTCCTTGTGGATGAGCATAATGCGATCACTCATAGTAAAGCCACCCAATAGATAGAGAGAGAAATAGAGGTTTAATGAAAACCAAATGTCTTTGTTAAAGCCAGACCTAATCAGGGACCCATTTCTTAAAGAAAGTCACAAAAGTGCACCAAGGGTATATGTCTTTGAATTAGTGGCTTTTATGAATTCACAAGAATGTACAGAAGTAGACCAGGAAATCGTACTCCTCGAAAATATTTGTGAAATGTATTTTAGCACGAGCAAATATGCATGTGTAGATTTGCTCAGTGAAAATCTGTTGAGCGTTTACAAGTTCACTTTCCCTCCAACCACTTTTTACCAACCCTGGAAGAACTTCTGCCATTGTCAGGAGTAAATTTCCAACCTTTCTCATTGTGGGAAAAGATTAGAGAAGAGGTGGTGAAAATCCTTAAAACCTGAAAGTTAGTAGGTTTGCAGACTTAAAGGCATTCCAGCACTGGAACTATTGATTACTGCTTCCTCCAGCCCCAGCATTTAGATCTGTGGAAATGTGGCAAAATAAGGAAAAAGCTATAGTAGGGATTAAAATCGCAAGTATTCAAGCCATACTATGGTACTAGCCCTGGCAAAATCAGAGAAGCTATTATCAGGGCTCGCACATAATGAGATTGCTACCATAATTTGTCACCACACTACATGACACCAAAGGGACAAATAGATTATTTTTCAGGACAAGTAGATTTAAGAAGCAGCGTGTCCCTTGGATAAGTAGATATTTTAATAAATTCCACACCCCTGATCAATGATTCAATTGAAGAGTGACAAACATAGGTTTTAGTGGTGGTGTGAGAATAGGTGTGTAAAGGTGGGCTCGCTTTTTGAGAACAGGCAAATAAAACCATTTGAAGACCTTAAGAGTCAGTATGACCTCCCAGAAATAGAAAGATTCTGCTATCTCCAAGTGTGACACTGGCTTTTGCAACCATTGGTCCAAAGTGGAGCCTCACAACTGTTAACTGTAGTGTCTTCCATGATTTAGAACAGAACCATTCTGGACCCCCGAGGACTCAGTATCAGTATCAGTACCAGGCTGGGAAAGACTACACACACTAACTCTGAAACTCAGTTGAAAGATATGACCCATGACAAGCATGTAATTTCAGCTTTATACATAATAATTAGGGCTCCTGATTTTATGGTATTTATTTTTTGAACATTTGTGTCTGTAATTATCCATATTTATTTTTTGGTTATTTATTGACATTTAGTTTGTGTTTTATGAATAACTTACATCAGAACTTTTATATTTCCAACTTATTTAACCAGTAAATATACAGTTGTACTTTGATGCCATTCGCGTTTAAACACATTAAATAGCCAAATAAATAAAAAAATACACCTATATGAAAATGTTAGCATTATACAAAAAATGTACGATGAGGTATGCATTGATTTAAGGAAATCTCAACTAGTTTAACTCCCCATTGCTGTGAATCTGCTTAGCTATTGGCCTGGAAGTCATAACAGCATGGAGAGTCATTTAAAAGATGCCCAATTTTCTGTATTTTTCTGCTTTTAAAAATAAATACAGAAAGGAAACACATCATTTTCTGTCTGTATTTATCTGTACAAATCAGTAAAAATAAAAAAAATGGGAGCCTTAATACTTTTAGGGTAACCCCAGATTGACACAAGTCCAAATTACAGGTATTGGGAACAAAAAGAGCAGAGAGGTGATTTCACTGACAATGAGTGGCAGAATCGTTATGATAAGGTGTGCAGATTGGTCTTTATTGTAAAAAGGAGGAAACAGTGGAGGCTACTCACATATTGGAATCGAACCCCTGACAAGATTGCGATTTTGGATTAGATGAGGTTCATTTCACGCAGGTGGGAGTACAGGGCCACAGGTACACTTACGCACCTACGCTGACACTGCAACCCAAACTGGATAGATACTGGGAAGAAATTCTTCCAGAGGTACAAGAGGCATTCAGTTTACAGATCCAAGAGTCCTACTGAGGATGCCATTTCTAGGTGAGGGGTATTACAAGTGCTTGCAGAGTAAACAATTAGCAGTAGCTCTGGTTTCAGCCATTCAAAGTCCTTCTGGTACTCCCGGGGGAAAGGGGCTGAGGCAGTGCTTAAAGACTGGACATTCTAGTAGTGGGACACTAACTATGGATCAAATGAAGAGGCGGAAATCCTATGAAACCGACTGGGCACCAGATCCTCACGCTCTTTCCCAGAGAATGTAGGGAACTCAACTGGCCACAATATCTTAACGTGTTGCCCCTCAGCCCCGAGGAGCTGTCCTAGCTCACGCAACACACAAAATGAAACAGGCATGTTCTACTCCTGTGATCTATCACCTCTTATACCACAACCCGCTGATGGTTGCAAATGATGTGTCTCTATGGATCAGTGCTTAAATTGAGCTGGTACTTACAGGTACTGAGTACCTGCACTTCTTTGAATTGAAAGGGAGGGAGCCAGCACTTTTAAACGGGGATTCAATACTTTTAATGGGAGGGTACCGGCACTTCTGAATAGCTCACAGGTACTCTCATTAAGTTAGCACCTAGACTTCTGTAATTCCATTTCACCCACCGCCGTCGATGTGCTTAGCACGATACCCAGCAGGCGATGGGAGGGTTGATTTTGGGGTTTGAGTGTATCAAGGTGTTTTATGCTGTGCCTAGGGTTAAACTGTTTGCTCGCCGGCCAGAGGAATGAGGTCAATGCTATTTATAGCTATTAAGCTAATAAAAAGAGGCAACTGAATAGTAGACTTAATATTTCGGGTGAGTAAGTCTAGATGCTGTACTCCAAATGTACTACAGTTTTGCTGCCGGAGTTATTGCTCCCTCTGTCCACTAACATTTCTTGTGCTTCTCCACACCTTGTTTTGTTTTTTTGCTCGCGTTGAGACTGTCCAGTCTGTGAGATAATTAGTGCTAAAAGACAACGTAAACTTCGCTGTTGCTGTTAGGTTTATGTGATTCGTATTTGCTCTGTTTCTCCACTTGCTGTTACAGTGCTATGAGCATTAATGAAGCTTGGTAAAACCTTTTCACTGTGCAAAATGTAATACAATTGTTGCTATAATTGTGTTTGTTGTGTTCTGGTTACAAACTTCACAATCCCGCTTTGTGGATTATTCATCATTTTTCGTATTTGAGAGGCACTCATTGCAAAGACACACAAAACAATTTATTTTAATGCATATTGTTTGACTTAAAAAAAAAACAATCATATTGATCTCCTAGTTTAATTTTTACACAGAATATAAATAAAACCACACCTAAAGCCCCCTTACCTTTCTCCAAACCTTCCGCTCCCCTCCGCGCCTACCTTTTCAGCAGCGGTCCCAAATTACCAAATAAAGTAGTTCAGATTTTCAGGTAAAATATTCAATACAAATGGCTTCGTACAGTGAGTTTCTGGGAGCTGATGCGTCCCAGTATGACTTAGATTGTATTTAATTAATAGCAGTCATGCTTCTGCCCCTCCACCATTTTTTCCTCCCTCGCTTGTGGAAAGGACTCTCCAAAAAGTTGCTCATGGGTTGTATTGTGAGTTAGGAGCTGCGTTATGTGCCTTTGCGTCGTGCTGCGTGCACGCAGATGCGCTCTCGATAACGTTGCTGCTTGGAGGTTATCCACTAGATGGGGTCCGCTGCATTCAGAGCACGTTGTTTAGATGCGCGCGTACCCAGAGTATGGGTTTCAGAAATACATCGCCGCGCCCTATTGAGCTATTTCCTGGTTCCTTGCTTGAGTGCTCGCACGTGTCATTTTTAGATTGGTGTACAAGATGCTGAGGGGCTGGCATTGTGTTTGCATAAAGAGGAGGTTCACGTTACCGGAAAAATTGTCGTTGTGAGCTGCTCTATAGTTACCATTTACAAACTGGACGCTGCCGTAGTCCTGTAACAGAATCTTGCGCATACCTCAGGTCTTAAGTTGTGTCCAATACACATCGCTCTTGTATTTTAGTTTTAAGGAAAATAAGTTAATGAGATGTGACATCGATGAATGGCATGTTTCTTCCATGTCATAATAACAATTTGGCGCGCCTGGATGTTAGTAAATACATACAGGCAATAACAGCATGGCTGATATATATAAACTAAAGCAGTATTTCAGTTAACTGCTGTAGATTGAAAGTATTTGCCCTCGACCAAGCTTCTCCAACAGTATAATGTTGCCTTTCTTTATTTATATGCACTTCCCCAAATATAACATTTAAACCCCCCACCCCATTTGGGACAAATTGTGTGTGCTTATGCAGTCACCTTTTGAACGTATTCCCCTGCTCCCATTTTTCTGTCCAAAATTGGGTGTGTTTAGATTCAGTTTAAAATCTGAGAGTGTATGGTGTGAAAAAAATGTACTGAATCGTACATCATGAGAGAGTTAATAGACTCTGTGCACCGAAATGTAATTTGGTGGTAATTAATAATTAGCCTTTGGAACAAGCAGTACTGCCTTGCAGTCTTGGGTGTCCAACTAAACGGGTTTAGCTAGGCCAAATACCCTGCACAATGGGAAATTTGTGGTCCCACACCAGCTGATTGTAAACAACTGAATTGATCACCCAAATGCAGGACAAACGTGAAACAAGCGTAAACAACCATTTACAATGCAATAGGTCTCGCATTTTCTTGAGTTAGAGCCATTGGCAGTGTAAATTCATAACCTGACTTTTCTTGCCACATAAATTGGTCAACCCTGCCTCATAATTTCTTCTTTTCCTGCCATATAATACCCGTGGCCCAGAATTTAACTCAAGCACTTCCATTTATCTTCTTCCTCTATCTTAAAACATAAACAATTATCATGTAAACCTTTATCAGAAATAACCTTTTGGCATTAGAGTGTAATGCTCAAAACACCATAACAAAAATATAATTTGGGATGAATTTGAGGGTGAAAGGAAAGAGGGAGTCGGGAGTAAAGATGGAGAGGACAAGTGGCATAGTAACGGTGTCATGGGCCCTGGAAAAAGAAAGGAAAATGGTTGACTGGAATTTCAGTAGGAAAATACCATAGTAGTTTGAGTTGAATGAGGTTCGTAGGTCTCTGGGCCCCGGTGCCTCTGCACCTGTTGTTCCACTGATAACTAGGCCTCAGGAGAGAAAGTGGATGGGGCAGAAAAAGGTTTATAGTAAAACGTGAATTGACTGATGAAGATCAGAAAAACACCAGAGAAATCAAGGAAGAAAGATTAAAAAAAAAAGTGAAAGGACACATACAGAGTCAAAGAAAAGAGCAAATAAAAAGACAAAGAAAGAATGAAGGGATGAGAAAAAAGTGAAAGAATAAATGGCTGATGAAGAAAACAAAAAGTGAGGAACGAAATAAGGAAAGATATAACCAAGTTTTTGCGAGTTTGAAAGAGGAGCTAGCAAGAGGATGAGGGAAATGAAAAAAAAAAAGGGAGCGGAGTAGAAATAAACAGATGAAAGAAGGAGGAAATGTGGATTTTAAGACCTGGAAAGAGAAAAGTGGGGGAGAAAGAAGACATTGAGAATACACAGAATAAAGGAAAGAACGGAGTGAGATAGTTGAAACAGACCCTTCTAAATAAATATGGCAGCTAAGAATGAATTGAATTGACTCCCCCTGTATCCTCTATCAGAAGTCAAGATTGGAACAGCAGGGGGCACTGCAGATCAGCAGGAGGTGTATTGCTGTATTAGCACCAATGCAGCAATATTTGGGCGCTTCAGATCAGGATTGGGGATACAGACAGAGCTGTGTCCCGGCCCAGTGCTGGAATAACAGAAAGGCAGCAGGTGAGGAATGAGAAATGGAGCATTGTGTAATTCCTGGTAGTGGAGTAGTGGGGCGCTGCAGGTTAGGGTTGAGGTACACTGACAGAGTTGTATATTGGCTGCAGTACTGGAATAATAACAGGCATGCAAGTTCAGAAGTGAGGTATGTTAATGGAGCCATGTGTGGAACCTAGTATTGACGTGCCAGTGTTACCGAGTGCTAGCCTGGAGGTGCCCTGGTGAAGCTGTGAGTGGGGCCCAGCATGGGAGTGGCAATGCCTCCGAACTACAGAAGTGAGGAGTCATGAAGGGCAAGTGTGTGAGCCTTAGCACTGAGAAGAAATGTGCTCTTAATATTAGAATTGATGGATTCTGGCGGAGCTGTGGTGGTTCCCCTCAAGAGTGCCATTGGATGTTAGAATTGAGGTGCACTGTCGGAGCTGTGCTTTGCTCTTATGGGTCCAGTATTGGCTTGGCAGTGGGACTGAATATTAGAATTGAGCTGCTGTAATAGAACTGTATGTGAGCGGGGTCCCAGTATAGGAAAGGAAGTGACCTTGCCTGGGTAGAACTGAGGTGCACTGATGGGGCTGCTCCCGAGGTCCCAGTACCGAAACAGCAGTGTGTACGGACTAAGAACTGAGGTCTTCAGGCAGACAGCGTGTGTGAGGTTCTGGCTCTGGTCTTTGAGAGGCTTGGAGTCTGTGAACCGAGGTGCACTGATGGAGCTGCGTCTGAGGGCCCAGTACAGGAACAGCAATGTGTAGTGACTGCAAGAACCTAGTTGCTCTGGCAGACTGCGTGTGGTGTTCCTCGCACTGGCACGGCTGAGGGCTTGAATTGTGTGAACTGAGGTCCACTGATGGAGCTGCACCCGAGGTCCCAGTACTGGAGCAGCAGAGTGTACTGACTGCAAAAGCTGAGGTGCTCTGGCACACAGCATGTGTGGGGTTCCTGGCACTGGCACAGCTGAGGGCTTTGAGTGTGTGAACTGAGGAGCATTGATGGAGCTGCAAGTGGGATCTCAGTATGGAGCAGAAGTGGGCACTGTCTCTAAGGATTGCAGAGCCCTGGTAGATCTGGGTGTCTAGGCTATAAGTAATTACAAGCGATCCTCTACCCTTGCTATCTGCATGGGGACCACAGGCAGGCACACTTGGTAAAGAAAATCCAAGCCAAGGAAGGGCAGGATCCAGGCAGCTGAGAGAGGGTGCAGAGAGCCTACAAAGACCATATGTGACCAAGATAACTGCCTGTGTTTATAGCCTTGTTTATGGCTAAGCTCAGAGTGAGAATGCTCTGCAAATGAAAAGGGAAGCTTCCTTGAACAGGAGCAGGAAGCAAAGATTAAAAAAAAAAAAAAAAAAAAAAAAAGTCCCCTAAAGACCAGATGAACAGGACAAAGCATAATTATTCAGTAGTTGGTCCCCGCTCCCACATAGAAGGAGAGATAAAGAGGCATGGCTGACTACTAGCAAGAAAGGATTTTTAAATGACACTGAAACGAACAAATGAAAAAGCTGGAAGCCCACAGAAGAAGTATTACATTAGATCGTACGCTCAACCTAAAATGGGATGGTTGGTTCCTGTATGTGAGAAAGAAAATTGGAAATATTTCCACACATTATGTAAATTATGACAGTGCCTCAAGCAGGACAACAGTGCCTAAATCTGGTGCAGTGTAACTCCAGGCACTCAAATACTTCATGCAGTGTGGCACATGACCCTGGTATCCCTGGGCCTTGGGGATCTAATGGAATGACTCTGCTTGTATCCCACATGGTGGGGAGGTGTCCGGTCACGTTTGCCACTCCCAGCCACATACTGAATTACATCAATGACAATGCAGTCTTAAACCATTGTGGTTTAGCTACTGATTGTATTTATTCAAAATGCAACCAACCTATTCTATTCATACTATGCACATCAAGTCCATACAACAAAACATATTGATGAAGTTTGTACATCATATTAAGCATGAGAAAAAAAGCACACACTTATACTAAACAGTCAAAAACTGTTTTACTTACAGGGTGGTCAGCTTAGACAAAAGAGGTTATCCTTTAGTTTCACAACACTGGTCTCGCTCCACGTTTCCGTTCAAACTTGATATGCAGAGGAAAGAACCTGCATCATTCAAGAACAATTTCAGAACACGGTCTGTCCTGGGCCCCTTTTCCCCCTACTCTAATCCACAAGACTGAGAGATCCTAATTGTAGCAATGAGATCAGTGGTTAAAGCTCCAAGCCCTACACAGCTAAAATGAGTCTTTTAACCACAATCCACCAACTCCCCACCCCTCTACCACCCCGGGCGACATTGACACAGAATGAATGTCCAGTGACAACCTCAGTGCCGTCCTAAGTTTAGTACTCTCAAACTATTTTTTGTAGTGATTTCTCATTTGCTTACTTCTTCCTGCTGTTAGGGAAGCCATGGCATCAAGGTTCTTCGCCCTTTACCCCTCCCAAGAAAGCTGAAGTGAAAGCCCACGATGTGTCTATTCCCAGCTCAGATAAATGTACCCCATTCTAATAAAACATCTAGTCTAATCAGCTCATGAGAAGTGTGTTGTAACCATCCTGCATTGGCACAAAGGGATGACATTTCAGGTTTAATGGTCCTAACTGCCTCAATCATGGTCCTAACTCAAATACCCGCACCCCTGTTCCTTATTGAAGTCATGTGGCACCATGTAAAGTATGTTTTTAGAATATTTTGTCCAGCCACAAAAATTCTGCAACAATTCTGCCAGAAGTTGCGAGTAGCCCAGAGTAGTCGTTACCCACAAGACTGAGGATTACTATACCTGGGGCCTCAAGC
This sequence comes from Pleurodeles waltl, assembly GCF_031143425.1. Lineage (NCBI taxonomy): Eukaryota > Metazoa > Chordata > Amphibia > Caudata > Salamandridae > Pleurodeles > Pleurodeles waltl. The sequence continues at coordinate 879,016,756 of NC_090447.1, forward strand.
CCCTCCCAACCCGGCGCTTCTTCACTGTTGTGCAAAGTTCTGACCAGCATAGACATCCAATGCCCAACCTGCTGAAGGTGGTGATACCTAACATTTTTTCTTTGCAATCTCTTGGTCTGCTGTACCCTGCATGCTACATGCCATCTAAGTGAATGTGCTACAATCTGTACACAGTTTTCAATGATAAATGTTACTACTACAAAACAACAAAGTTAATCTGAGATGCATCACAACACGTGAGGGCTTGCCTAGTGCTTGAAGCAGGCTGAAGATTATCTTCCTATGTTTTTTAACTGCCACTCACTAAAACCTGCCTCTTCTGCCAGAGTTTCCTCACCAGTCCTAAAAGATTGCTTGGAGAAACTGGTTTTTCCTGCAACGATAAGAGCCGAAGAAACTAGGGCAGAAAAATGCTATTGGACAGAGCCTTACTGCTCCCATGGACTAAGAGCACAAGAGGCTACCCTTGGTCGAACCCCCAGCTATTGTCTAACCGCAGCATTTATCAATCCAGAGTACTAGGGCCTTTAAGAAAGGAAATTGACAACCCTCCTTCCCAGTTTCTCTCACACAGCCCATTGACCACTTGGTCTGTCGTCAAATTTAAATTGTGCATCTGTTGTATTTGTTGTCTTTACTAAGCTTAGATTCAACCTCCTCCCTCTTGGCCCTGGTCATTGAAAATACCTCAATATAACCAGCCAGCCTTCCAGACATTTGCTTTAATCTTAGATGGGTTGTTTGCACTCTGTTTCCCAGGTTTTGACAAAATAATTTTCTGACCCCCACATGCCTAAGGTAGATCTGCCTCACCTTATCCCCCTGAACCTGTTTCCTTGGTTTTACTGCTGTACTCTGCATTGCTCACATTGATATTTGCCTACCCCCAGTTTGCACATGTGCTAACATTGACCTGCTTTGTTTCTTCCTGATCTCCTGGTGGCTGCTTGGCCTCACTGCCCGAAGTCTGTTTGTCACTCAGCACAATGAAGGTATATTTTGCCTCAGATCTTATGATTGCTTGACTGCCGGTGTCCCCTGGGATCCTTTTTGTTGTAGGGGCCCCAGAGGTAAGTGGTACGCTCTTCTGCTCTGATCCTGGCTGTGCCTAAGTAGACGATCACTTGTTTGTCAATCCCTGCATTGTTGACACCCCAGATAATTGTGATAATAAAGTGGCAAGAAGTATGTTAAGAGCAGAAGATGTATTCATTGCAACACCACTGTTTCAGGTATTTTGTGTGACAGCTGTGCCAGGGCACCCCAGCTTGCATCTCCTCTGTGGTTCTGGACCTGTCTCTTTGTGCTGAAGCCTGCCATATCCAGGACCTCTAGCCATTACCAACATAGTTAATCCAGTTTGCACTGGAATCCCCTTGGCACCCTGCCATGGCTTGGGTAGGAATCCTTCAAAGTGCCCAGGAAATATCCTCAAGAGTTCTGGAGACATCATTACTCTTTAACTATTGAAATTTGGACCCAGGGCACCCAGGCCTACCCCACTCCTAAACTTCCTATTGCCAGTAGCACTATCACAAGCCTGATGCATTTCATTATTTTTGCAGTGGTCCATAAGCAGATCAGAGTTGTAGCTGTGCCCTACCGTTCTTATATTAGGGGATCTTTGGTTCAATATAACACTACAGGAAGTCTGCTCACCCACAGATCCCCATGTATCCTGCCTGCAAAGTGTTGTTATTGCTTACATAATTATTCTGTGAGTTGTGCCCTTCGTTAGCTGCTGAGGCCAATTCACTTTCTTGTGAGCATTCCTTATGTTTTTCTCCTCCAGAATGGGGTTGCATCCTTGCTCCCTCCCTTTCTTACAGGAGGAAACACTGCCTGTTTGTTACACCAGAGAGCAATAGGCGCTCAATGGCTTCCAGACCTAGCAAACCCATAGTCCCTTTCTTCTGCTGGAAATGGCACCCTAGTCACGTGGATGGAGCAACCTGTCCCTAAGCCTATGAGGCCACTCTGTAGGAAGCCTACCAGTGGCCCCAGAATCGTGAGGGTGGGAGAGAGGAAGGAATCACAGGCACTCCCAGCCTAATCTAATTTCTCACTAAGTGGGTGCTCTTGTTCAAAGAATGCCGTAGGGATGTCTCGGATACAAACTGATTAAGCATCCAACCATTCCATTCCCCATTGTTGAGGGCAAATTATAGACTACCCTCAGGGATGTTGGAGCCCTTTCCTCGTTATGTGACCTGTGATGGAAAATTAGCCTATGAAAACAGAAGTCTCCTCATTTCCATAAGAAATGCTCCTAAAAGCGTATGATAACTTACACTTGAGTATTTGCCTACAGAGGTTCTCCACTGGCACATTTAACTGTGTTGGTGACAGGGCTCCACCGTCGATTCTTTTAACCTGTGCAAAACAGCACAAAATGAGATTTGCATTCCTTTTGATCTGAGTGGACGTTCTGTGGTATTGTATCTACTTTGTTCCATCTAGACAAAGAAAACTGTTTTATTAAATGTGGTGTTTCTCTAAGGCAAGAGTCTCCGACCTGTTCAGTAATAAGAGTTACTTATGATCAATGAAAATCGTCCCAGGCCACTAATGTTATTAATGTAGTAGTGACCACGTTAAAAAAAAGAATACAATAGTGGCCACCCGATTCATGAATACTGGCAGTGACCATCTCTGCACATAAGGCTGGCATTAATGTAAAATGTTTTCAGTTTGGAATGCCTCTATGTTAGTAATACATGACAGCTGTATCTACAGTGGCCCTGGCACCAAGTTAATGATATTAGTAATATTGCATGTTTTTGCCTCTCTATCAGCTTTTAATATATTTTGGAAATCCATTTTTCTCCAAATATCAGTCTGAGTTCTGAAAAAACACACGTATTTTTAGTGTAAATTCACACTTTGCATTTTTTGGATACGTATATTAATTCAACCTACCAGAAGCTTCTCAATGAGAAGGCTGGGCCATCCTCTGCAGACCTACTTGTAGATTGTTGGAGAGCTGCCGGTAGGTCTGGAGCTACTAGGAGAAGAAGCCTGCTCTCAGGCTTCCAGGCAGTATTTTCCATACAAAATGTATTTTTCGTGGATGTTTTTTTTTCTGTGCATTATTTTGTGGTTACTTCCAAGTGCTACAAAATACTATGAATCCATATATAGTCTATGGAGCTGAAGAAGTTAGTTTTCTTGGATATGGGCGTTTGTCCTTTCTGGGGTTCGCTATGCAAACAACTAAAGTTAAATGTGATAGTCCCATAAGACACACATTAAAGTGGTCCAGGCAAGCTGTCATAAAACCTTGTACTCCCTTTTCTGTCCTAGTTCCCCCACAAGCCACGCTACACCATCTTACCTCCTGTACAAATACCATAAATCTAGTCATAAAGTTACATGCAGCAAACCGAAGCTGCGTGAATGCGCTTGTCACATAATTTAACACATCACGTTCTAGAAGCTCTGGTTCTGATATCAATCAGTTTTACCATCTAATTTCACTTCTAGCATTTTCTAGTTGCTGTAAAGGCTGCAGGGATAAATAAAACGAGATTGCATTGTTGGACCTCCTGTCGACAATTTTTTAGCATTACTTTGACAAAGTGACATTTACAAGGACACTCCATGTGGGGTACAGTCGTAATCTAACAGTTGTTTGGCATCTCTGGAACTAAAAAGTGGGTGGTTTAAGGACAGTGCCTTGGCATGTTCTCTGATCTTGCTTTGAAATCTCTTGCTAAAAAGCTTCTGGTTGGAATGCAGAGAATAAGACCTTTTGTGCCATGTAGAATCTCTTTTCTGTGCACTTATGCAGACAGGAGAGCTATATTTTGTTACTATTTGTTTTTGCCTGTTTGTTTATCATGGGCAAGACCCAAGGATAATATAGTGCACTGCAAAAGAGTAATTTTCCAGTAATCACAAAGTTACAGAAAGTTCACTTAACATCATTTCAATTTTGCTTCATTTAAGGTACATATAACAGTTCTGAAGACTGAATCAGTACAAAAAGGATGGTGATTATTAAACCTAGTTGTAAAAAGTATAAAATCTGATCATGTTAAAGATATTGACTGGGTACAAATCTTTAAGGCAAATAATTGTTTGGGTCAGATCATTACATGCATATTTAAACGGTGTGTGCCTTTACAGAGCCCCCTGGTGGGGAAACCCATTTTCCACTGATTTGTGAGGTCAAGGTGCGGGTATGGCGATGAATTAATGGCATTTGCAGTTCACTTTTTAAATTTTTCAGAGGAAGGGGTTTTATTGCTGTCAGTAAAAATGGAGTACTTCTGGGGAATGATTTCTTCAGTTCTTTTGATTTCTGGATGGCTGGTGTTTTGAGAGGGATATGTTGTAGCGTTTTCATCCTTCGCAGGAATCTGTGCTCTTCGAGGTGAATGAATCTTTGGACCTAGTAAGTTGTGTGGTAGAACCATCAATAGAATTTCAATTCCACTTCAAACAATTTAAAAACCATGACGAATGTGGCCATGAAAGGAAAACTCAAATCAGGAAATAAAGTGAAACTCTGTTTCAAACACAAGCTCAAATTCATGTAGACAATGGGAAAACCAAATTGTAAAGATACATAATCACCAAGGATTGCCCAAGGCATCGAAATAGATATAGGCAAACTAACATTAACATTAATAAAACTAAGCATTCAAGAAGAATAACGCATATCATCAAGACCTTCTGAGTTACAGAGATGATACATTACTCAAAGTTAATAATCATCAGTCAGTTCAAATTAGGAGAGTCAATAATCTTTGGCTGGGCAAAGATCAACCCTACATTTAACCAAATCAGGGAAATATATGTGTGAGGAGAAACATGTGCGGGCAAAATACAAAAGGCATAAAAAGGCAAAAGTAATTTGGAAAAATGTAATCTTTGACTGCAGGTCACTAACTAAGTTATGCAAAAAAATAAGAAGGGAAAGCGTCAGCATATCAGAAACTTGGTCAAGAGAAATCTGAAGGGGAAAATAAAAGGATTTCTAAGTCTAAAAAGGGCATTTCAAAGCTAATGGCAGAGAGGAAGATAACTCTCCAAGGGACACAGCATTCAGGGAATCTTCTTCAGTGAAGCCTCGGGATCAGCAAGACGTCTGCAAGCATCAGGAGCTCTCTGCAAGCTGCTAGGAACTGGGGGCAGTGCTCAGAACTGCTCCAGTTCAAATGCCCATCAATATTTTAGAATTCCCAAAGCATCCTGATTCGGTAAAGATAGCAGTTCATGTCATGTTGAATATGCATAATTCAATAGTAGTCGATCACCACATGTAACAGTCCAATTTTTTCCAAAGTCTGTAATGGGAACATCTTCCATCTGTGTGACTCCACGCACGTTTGAAACTATTGTATACAATACCAGTCTATGTTCCACAATGTTCTTCCGACAAGGACACTACACTACATTCGCTTGCAAACTAGCTAAGCTTCTAATGAGAAGATAACCTAAGAGAAAGTTCATGTTAGAAAATGAATCAGCATTTCTAACACAGTCACAAATTACAAGCTTCAAAAGGCCTCACTTATGCTAACGCAAGGAAATTATATTAATGCATTTAATCAATATGTTGTAGTAGCTAACGTAGTATTCAAACTTGTTAATTCAGGATTAGTAATATTTCATTAACATGAGTAATGCATTTCATTTCAAACAGGAAAGCTTTGACACTGCATTTTATTAAGTAAACAGAGAATTGCATTTCTCTCACTTTTGCACATAATTTTAAACTCATAAATCATTTACTAATCATGAAGAATTCAATATCGTTTCTATATGAACTTAGTCTATAGTCTAAATTACATTATAACATCTAACTAAAGGTTAGACAACATCAGGTATCAGTGCTTCTCAGTTGTCATTCCTCAGAGATCTGAAGCTTGTGATTGTGGTAGTTTGTGGTTTCTTAGCATAAAGCCTTATGCATAATGTCCTAAAGTCTGAAAATGTTCCTTGCTTCCGTCGAGGGCTATTCAGGAAATTGAAACCAGTGAGCAAACGACTGTTTTTAAAGGGAGGCTGGTGAAGTTTAGGGTATGCAACTAGTAAATAGTTACTAATAAAACTAGTAAATAGTTGCCATAGCCCTATCTTGGTACATCTGAGCTTGGATGACTTATTTGAAGTCAGGAACTGGTAGGAGCTGTTTAATACTGCGGAGCATTCTCCTGCATCATAAAGTGTGGCATATCCCCAGAAAAACTGTGGTGATTACAAGAACCATTACAAGGAAGGGGTAATTTTCTTAGTTTGAAGGTAATAGTTGACATCTCTACTAATGCACTGTATTTTATTTGGTATCTTCAATGCTTTAAATTCTATTTAAGCAGTTATTCTTGGGTGGCTGTCAAATGGCCCCGTGTCATGTGTGACACAGTCAGCAAGCCTTGGGAGTTTATCCCATATAGCTTTGTGTGTTTTGACTTTATGTGCCCACACATAGAGTGGTGAGTTCTCCTGATATGCATGCTTCATTTTTCATTTTTTAGGTTCTATCTGATGCGTGTCCTTAGCTTTTTGCTAGGATTTTATGTATTTCACTTTCTACGTTTTGGTCTCTCTGAAATCTCTGGTCCATATCCACTGTACTTAGTGACAGATAACCTTCTGCCTTTTTTGAGCTCTCAGTAACTTGGGACCCGCTTTCTGCAGTTTAAAAAGTAAAGCGGTTGCCACTGAACAGTTGGTAAAGTATCAATAATTTACTAATTTGTTTATTGTACATTGATTTTACACACTCCTGTTCTTAAGAGTGGCAGATGTTGCAAGGAGGCGAAAGACAAGTTTCCCCCCTCATTTAGCATTTCAAATAATTGGACCCCATTCTGCATGGCGCCCAGCACTACTGTAGGCATTCTCTTTGGTAGGTGTAGTCTAAATGTATTGCTCAGAATCATTTTTGTGCTGGTGGTGGCCAGTGAAAATCACTCGGTGATATGAGATGTATTAGCCCACCCAGGACTCTGCAACATTTCACCTAAGTTCTATGCAGTATGCGGAACTGGGAGAGCTTAAATCAGAGGTATTCATCCGTGGTGCTTGTCCTCCTTGTAGTCTATGGCTGAGTTCCAGGATTAGGGTTGGTGGGGTCTAGGGCGGTGCAGATGGTTCACTAAGCAATTTATTCTTTTAAACGCGAGTTTATTCTTCGCGGTTCCAGGCTGTTTTCATTTACTTTAAGCTTTTGAAGTGCATCTGTTGTTTAGAACCACCACCACCCCCCACATTCTCAGGCAGAGGCACCTCAATGTCTACATTAATAATTAAGGAATAGTTGCCTTAAATAAACAAGTCCAAAAAATATTACATCCGTGATCTCGAGCACAATAGTGGCGGAGTCACAGACATGGCTAAAGTTTATTTATTTTTTTCACCTTCAGGCAACTATATATAAAATAATGCTTGCAGCTTAAATGAACAATAAATGAAAATGAAACTAATTAGTGAGATATGCACTCATTTAGGCTATGAAACCTCAGTTGGTTAATGCGATCACTGCAGCTGTGAGACCAGAGAGTGACAGAATTGAATCCTGGATGGTGCAGTTCGGAAAAGTGACTTGTGTATTTATAGTGCTATGAGGTCCCAGCCTGTGACAAAAACACAGTGGATATGTATGTTATTGTTTTATAATTGTATTACACACAGTATAAGATAGACTTCCACAAAATAATTTAGTGTTTAAGATAAAAACAAATGCTTTCAAAAATACATATTGATACATAGCAAGAGAGTATCTTGTACAGACGTTTTTATAAGTCCATTAAAGGGGCAAATTCTAAAACTCAGCACCCTTATATTACTTCTCAAAAATAATATATATTTGTCACCATGAATGTTCAAGTGACTGCAAAACCTAAATCCTATGCTTGCTGCTAGCCAGTCTTTACATTTGGTGATTAACCAATTGCACTCCTTTCAGGTAGCAGATGGCCCACATAAAGGGGTGTGCTATGTGGGGACTATTTTTTTCCCCCCTCAGAGAAATGCCCTGAGGAAGGTGGCAAGATATGCAGGTTCATTTATTTAATGGACCATCAGTAGTATTAGTGCAGAAGGTGCAGTGGCACTGGGGCAGTGATGTGAAAGTGGACTACGCCCCAATTATGGCTGTGTTACAAACGAAAAGGTGATTGGGAAGCCATTTTCCTTGCTGTCATTGGGGACCTGGTCACTTTTGCTTTTCTGTGAACAAGTTTCAAGCAAGAGGAGGGCCAACATATGGGACTTCTTGGCCTTTACAGAACGAAACGGGCAACTTGCTTTGAGGCGCCAGTCTACCAGTGATGGTCGGTCCAGTGGAGTGGGCAGCGCAGTATATATCACTGGTGCTGCAGGTGCAGTGGAACTGGGGCCCAGGGAGGTGAGATCCCAGTTATGGCTGTTTTACTATCCTTTCTTGCACTAGGGCCCAGAACTTTGCTTTACCACTGTTGTTTTTGGCCTTAGACCAATTTCTTCAAGAGAGGGTAAAATTGAAGCTGATTAGACACTTTCAATTAGGCCTGAGATGACAGAATCGTGGAGGGGGCAATATGCAGGTCTATGTTTTAACAAGGGGTAAAGGAGACTGCTTGTTTCCAGAGGCAGTAGCTCTCATTAGTGAAGCAGGTGTAGGGACACTGGGGTCCAGTAGATTGAGGGTCCCACTGCACCATAATTATGATTGTTTTACTTTACAAAAGAGGCATGGTGGCTCATATCATGTGGGAGCTCATTTTTTCTGAAAGGGACCGAAAGTCTGTTTTAAGATTGGAGTGACGGACAGATATCGGTGGGGAAGGTGTGAAAGAGGCAGAGGAGATAGCCTGCAACTCAGGGCTGCAGCTTTCATTAGTGCAGCAGGTGCAGTTACATTGGACAGACGAGTGTGAGGGGCTCACATCACCCAAATGCTCTAAGAGCCCAGAATGCCTGATCTCCTGATCCAATTTTAATTCTATTTTTGGGCTTAATTAAAGAACTATTTTTTTTTTACTAAGCTTTGTGTGAGCCTTAAAGTTATATTTGGTAACTGTACTTCTGCGTGAGGTGTGACAGGCGCATCTCACACATCTTTCCTGTAGAGTGTCTTCTTGCTGCTCAGGCCAAGTTCTCAAAGGGTGAGTCAAGGGATACCTTCCCAGGAAACCAGTGCAAACAGTACTGTGCAATATAGCCTAACAGACTGGTCCCTCACGTTTGGAATGTACCTGGAGAGGCAAGTCCTTTTGACTCAAAGGGCTGGACCTGCTGAAGGTGTCATGCGTAGTGATTAGTAGTTGTATTTGTGTATCTGCTGCGGGTATAAGCTGAAAGCTTCCTTAGTTGACAAAGAGACAGTTTACTTTCTCCTCAAAGAAGTCAGAGAAAAATACAAGTGCACCCTAGAAAAAATTGCACCGATATTCTCTGTCCCTGAAAGTTATTCAGTGGTTTCAAGCAATAAATATCCTCCTCTTGCCACATTCCCCTGCCCTGAGCTTGTGTACTGTGAATTCATTGCTCCTGCAGACAAATGATTGCTGAGATGAATGAATGCATAGATAAATCCTCCAGCAGAGATGACACGTTGTATGCTTTCTCGGTCTCTAGATAACTCCATAAATACCCCCTTCTTGTTGCTTTTCACAAATCTCTCATATTCGAAGTCAGCGGGAGGGTGAATGGCCCTTTTTATTCATTTTTTTCTGAACAGTGCGCGATCTGATATGAAATAAATCCCACTGAAATCCATCCAGTATATAGCTCTTTGTTTAGTGAACTCGGTGCAGGAAGCAGGATTAGTAGAAAAAAAGTTGTCATTGATGAATTCATTGATTCTGCCACACCTGTTTGAGACTGCTACTTAGGAACACGTTAAAGCGCAGCTCCCAGGAGGGGCAGGTTCTGTTCTGATTTGCATAAGACAGGCCACTGAATAGAGTGGCACAGTGGTTGAAAAACGATGGACTGCTATGCTGTCCGAGTTACTACTAGTGCTTAACTATTTGGAAGCATTCCTTCCATCACCTTATCGGTGTTTGATCTTCAGACTGACCCCTGCTTTGCAGCGGCGTGGCTGGAGTCTGCAGGAGGCTTTGATTATGTAGGGAGGAGTTGACATTGATTGTGGGACCGATCCAGCAGCCTCGCTGCAAAGCAGAAACTTAAGGGCAAAAAATGCATCGCTGTGGTTTTAACAAAAAGGAACTACACATACATGTTTAACGTATGGAATCATAAGACCAGAATTGACCTTTCATTCAAACCCTTGGTGTCACACAAAGGGAAAAGCAGCATTAAGGGATATAGCCAGGACAGCGCACAGTTCGATAACATTGCCCTGATAACAAATTGTGCAAACCACACCTTTGTGTGATTCGCACGTAGCCAAAGGACATACCAAGGGCAGGATCCCACATCTCACACTACCCATGCTGACTGCCTTCTCTAGGAACTAAGCGTACTATGTGTGTAGGTTGTGTGTGTGTGTGTGTGTGTGTGTTATTGTGTGGGGAATGTTGCACTGATTTTGCCTGTCCTGTATTAAGCAAGTGCTGCTTTGTACTGCTGCTGCCATACCCCGCATTTGTGTGTGAGGAAAGCTGACACAGCTGCAGCCTGTTGTGTAGCTCTGGCCTGGCACAGCGCATGCACTCTTGTTTCCGAAATATTTTGTTTAGTAAAAGAGGCTTGGAGCGTGCCCGGGATTACCATTTGTTGGCTTCAATGTCACTCTTATTTGCTGCCTCCTAATTGACCAGTGTATGTGCTTCATGTCCTCTTTTTTTTTTTCCCCTTTGGAGCTTGAAACAAGTACTGATTAATTAATTTATATTAGTGTCCTTCACCTGCTCGCACTATTATTGAGATAGGAGTTTATTTCTTCATCCCCTATGTTGCTTCTTCCCGTGTTGCTTTTTCCCCTCCCACCACCCCGTTATCCATGTTGCTTTTTCCCCTCCAACCTCTCATTTTTTCTTCTTCCCCAAATTTATTTTTATTTTCCATGTCGCTTCTTTCCGCACATCTCATTTTCTTTCTTCTTCCCCAATGGTGCTGGCCACGTCACAGTGCTTTTTGTTCCTACTTTGAGCCATGTTGCACAACTATGCTGTTGTAGCTCTCTCATAGACGAGATTTATTGGTTTTGCCAGTGCTTGTTTCAAGGTGTGTCTGAGAGAGATGCTTATTGCTGCACCCTATGTGAACCTATTTTGTGTATATCGCAGAATGTTAAACTGCCCCTGTCTATTCTGTACCTTTTCTATATGAGTTACTAAAAACTTTATAAACCTCCTTTTCACAACTCAAAGTGCAAAATTATTGTGCTTTATTGTCATTTGATTTATGAATTATGTAGTGTGTAGTACCCCTGACGAGGTATTTAAATGCTTTATGATGAGTAGAATGCCACTCTGGAACTGTGTTCAGAGGTTAATGTAGTTATTTCATTTTCAACAATTTAAATACTCTTCTTTGCTGCTTTGTGACTGGAAGGGGACGGACACTGGGATCTTCTGGCTTGTGAGGATCTTCTGGCTTGTGCAGAATTGCATTTCAGTGGAGAAAATAACTGTTCCGAAACATAAGGGTGTACTTCCTGAAATTTGCTGTCCGCCTTCAGGAAAGGGAGAAGGTCATTGGTAGTGACCGGGAAGTAAGCTAGCACGACGCGCTAAACAGGTGGGAGGAACACAACACTGGCAATGAAGAAAGCAGCCTGGGGGCGGGGCATGACAACCAGGAAAAGCTGATTGTTCCAGGGTGGACTTAGGAAAGAAGTTCACTTGTGCTATGGTCACCTGTTGCAAATCATTGTGTCTCCGTGGCAGATGCACTGCTGTCTGTTCGTGCTGTCCGCCCAAAGGTTCTGCTGAAAATGTCTGCTCAACTGCATGATTGAATAGCATGTAAAAGGATCAGTGTACCATGCTTATACTAATATGCAGCACTGCATCTGCCCAAGAACGAAAGCATTTTTAAAAGGAGGCTATGTGTAACTTCTTCCCCATGCACCAATCTTATAAAACCGATGCAGTAGTTTTACACCTGGCACTGAAATGCCAGTACATTGAACTAAGGCAGTACCGGAGACATACTGTGTCATAATTAAGTTACTGTGATGGAATGTAAAATATATGGACCATACTTCAGTATCTCTGACCATAGGGTAATAAGCTCAAGATATAAAATGAAAAATTTAAATAAATGTGAGGGTAGGACTTTGGGAAACCTCACACTCCATCTTGGTCTCTCTAGAGGAGTAATTCCCTGGCCTCCTCACTTGAAGCTCTTTAAAAAGAAAGTCAACAGAAAATGGACAAAACCTTGGAAGTCCAAGAGATATTCCAGAATGTATATTAGCCTCAGAATGTATATTAGCCTTCTGTGATCCACTGGATCAAAAGCTGACAATAGGTCCAATAGAATGAGTAGACAAAATGCCCACCATGTGACGAACACAATCTAGCACTTTCAATGTGGATATCTCGGTTGTGTCCTGTGCGAAATCTGGATTGCAGAGGTTGTGAGAGTAGATGTTTATTTTTTTTCAAAGTAGTTACTCTGTTGACTGCGCAGCAGCCATCACTGTTCCTAACCATGGAAGGTTAGACATTAGTTGCTAATTAGCATGAAGATAAGGGTCTAAAGTTATTTGCTTTTTTTTTTTAATTGTGTTATTTGGCTGTTATTTAATGAGTCATGGAACATTCCTTCCAAGAGGGATGCATTGATTAGAGCGACCAAGAATGCTTCTAAAATATCAGATTTGGTCCTGATGATCTTCAGTGGAATACGGTCTGTATTGTTTTTTGTCCATGTTAGATTTTGATTACCTACTTGAGATAGTATTTACTGTGAAAAAAGTCTTCCTCACGTTCAGAGTTTTGGGGTCATGGCTGGAGCAAATGTTGAGGGTGGTTTCATATTGTTTCTGATAGTTTATTTTGTCAGAAATTAATTTTGGAGACGCAGAAAGAATTTGCAGTAACTGTTTCCCCAAAGACTTTTAAATCGCCCTTTTTGTAACCTTTGTATTGTGCTAAATACAACAGATTTGACCCGCAGCACTCTTTTTGGCCCATAGCACCCTTAGAGTAGTGGGCTACCCAGTTTGTTGCACGTAGGTGGTTATGAATGTTTGTTTATAATGAGTGGTATTTCTAGCCAAGTCCACTCTACTGTTGACTGGCTTGCAGAAGTTAAAGTACCTTTTGCACAACTTCTAAACCCCTGCTTATTGAAACACCGAAATCGGCAACACTGTGTTCCCAGTGTTTCTCTTTATCTCTTTATTTTCATTTCTTCTTTGTATTTAGCAGTTTATTCATTTAAGCCAGATTCTTTTTTTTCTCCTCCATCTCATTTTACCTTTAGTTTCTGATGTAACACTCATTCAGATTTTTGCTTACCAAGCCTCCCTGGATATACATATCCCACCGTGGTAGAACAAGAACCTCTAATACTGTGGCACTGTCCTCTAATGGCTGTCCTTCCTTATATGTAATCTCACTTTACTGCAAAACTAATATTCACTTTTCCATTTCTCAAGAAATCTCCCTGGTTATTTTCCACCACTATTCTAATAGCTGAATCCAAAGCCTACTCTTTTCTCTGCTTGGTTTCAATAGTTTTCCTCCACACTGCTATGTTCCCCTTGGTCCCTCTTCTGGTTTAATTGAATTTGATTTGTGACTCCATGTAACTTTACTGAGCCACTTTCAGCACTGTAGCCCCATATCCTGGTTTTCTTTGACCTTTTGTCCCCAGACAATTTTACACCAGTAGTTTTTCTCCTTTACGGTCGGTCTCAAACATCCATTTTTGTGTGACCCTTTGTTGTCAGACTTTTTTGTTTAGAACTACCTTCCTAATCACTTCTATGACATGCACATCAGTTTGTAAATCTTAGTTGTCATTTGTAGTAAGATTTATGTTGCTTTCAGACACTTTGGGGTTGATGGCATGCAGTCTTGCATTCCCCCACTTCTCTGTAAACAATTTTTTTTTTATATATGGACTACTGGGCATGTGTATTTTTTATCACAAGTCTTATTATATGTCTCATAAACAGTGCTGCGCCCTGTTTCACTGAATAAATTGCTCTGGTGTATTACTGCCACTGTATATTTGGTACAAAATGGCCCCACTTTTAACATATTAAATTATTTCTTCACTGAGCTTTCTTCTGTGTTCCCTTGAGTGTGAATTTCCAGTCTTTGCTAACTATGTCCCTTTAATATTGGTTTTCGACCCTCGTATGCCTGCTGTCTGTGGCAAAACATGCTCCTTCTCTTTTATCATTCATGTTCATGTTTACTTGTACTTGTCCCTTTCCTTCTGATATCCTCTCTCATTCTCTTTCTGTGTAACTTCATGCAGTTTTTCTTGTTGGTGTGTATTCTCAGCTAACTCTATGTAACAGCATACATGTTTGTATTGATCTATTGTATACAGGTTATGAACTGAGTTGCTTTTAAGCATGACTCTGAGAATTTGCTTAAGGTCTGTCTTTTGTATAAAGAAAAGCCTGTACAAGTTCTCAGAACTGTTACAGATAGGCTTTGGCCAGTTACTTCAACACTCTTGTCAGTCAGTACAATTTTTCTTGGATGTGCAAGAGGGAAGGTTTGCATGCTAAATCAATTTCACTGACCTTCTTACCAATATGCCACAAAACACATGACCAAGACTGGAGACCACATGGAATTTGCAGGCATTTAGCGGATGTGGCAAGAGATTGTGATCGTGAGGTACATGTGTTAAAACACCAGTAATGGGCTTTATTACTACCCAGTTACCAGATACAAACAATGTGCAAAGTGTCGATACTACCTAATGTCATTCAAAGGCTTGCAAGTCAAGAGAGGTCACAGCAAGAGTGCATTTTTGTAAACTTCTGACCAAAGACCCAATAAATAATTTTAGACTAACTAGAGGTGATATAGGTACATTCCATAATCCCTTGTGTCGGTTGTGGGAGCCATCCGATGAACATTCTTGGCACTAAGAGTACCTCTCATCTTCATCTTGTAAACTTCTGCTTGATTTTTGTCTTCATTAGACCAAAACGCTGCAAATTTCGAAGTCAGTGTCAGTCCTTCGTAGTATGACTTAAGTTAATTTCACAAAGAGACCTCTGCAGAGTCCTTTTGCAAACTAATTACATTAACTTCCATTATGGTTGGGCCGGAGTCAAAACCCCAAACTCTAAAATGGCCTTAAGGAATGGGCCGTGCTTAAGTAAAGTGCCTTCTTGATTGCCTGGCTGGTCAAAGCTAGCTAAATCCAGGGAGCTCACACTTCAGTCTTGAGGCCCTAGATGGGGAGAAGGTTTCCAAATTTAAGCTGAATCTGCTAAACAGAATGTTTGTACCCTCCACTAGAAAACTATTGGGTAGCTGCCATGATCTGTCCAATTTTGCAGCCTTGGGCAACCATTCTTTTCTGCTTGCCCGCCGGTGCAAATACTGCAAGAATATTCCACTTGCTGTGTTGTTCATCATGCGAAATGCTCTCTTGGGTGGGGCCAGCCTTGCGAGAGCACACTGCATTTTTTTTGCACCTTAATGGCGAAAATATGGGTTTCGTTTGCTGTCTCCCTGTGGGGATTCCTTCCTTCCCACTCATATTTCTATATATGTAGATGCCGTGCCGCTGGTGGTCCATGAGTCACCAGAAAACCTCAGAAGGTGTTAGATCTTGCACACCGAAGATGCGCCTTCGCGTGTGTGGTAGGAGGTGTATGCTAATGTGAACTAGAAAACCACTCCACCGTGTTCTTTCTCGCATGACATTGTCACACGCCAAGGATTAAACAAAGTCATTTTCCTGCAGATGAAAACCTACCAACCGTTTCCTCCGCAGAGGCAGCCCAAAGAGGGAGAGTAGATTGTAGTGTCAATCTTGCGCTCCCCTGTGTCTGACTGTCAGCAAACCTTTATCGGCGCAGGGAAGTGCTTCCAAGAGCTGAGCTTGCGAGGGCTGTGTAATGCGTTTCCATAGCAGCCGCGGTTTACTCATTACACTCTATGTACCTCTCTTTAACGCTTCGTAGCATGCGTTTTAAGCATCAAGCTGCACATTTCAGTCAAGAAAGAGCATTTTTGTTAGCCCGAAGATCGTGCAAGGCATGCTGGGATAGCAGCATCTTGCGGCTGCCGAAGCTGCTCTGTGGCTGGCAGCAGCAAGTGCAGCAGAATCTGTCCCCCCAGGAGCTGGCGTCAGCATTGCATAGGAGGACCATACGGACGAACGGTGTAGTTCAGCGCATCCTACCTTTTATCTACCAGTATTTCATTTAGGTTTATGGTGCATGCCGATGAGAGATCGTGGGGGAGGAATTAAGAGGGGCAGTATCAGACCTCTATCTCATTTTCGCGTTTCTGGTCAGTGTTTTTCTTTAACGAGCTTTTCTTGTTGAACCGGAGGGCACCAGAAGGAGATTGATTTTGCTTTCGTTTTGGTCGGCCATGCATTACAAATTCCACCTCGTGGAGATGGTACGAGGGAGGATTTTTGGACTGCTGCTGGGTGAGGCACACAGCGAGGGCTGCTGCTGATGTCGCCTTTCACACATCTGGAATGGGTTGCACTACCAGCGTGGTCCTCTTCAAAGGCATTCGGACCGTGTTTGAGAGGAACTGTGCTCACATCTGCAAGCAGCAGGGCGACGGCAATGCCCTGGAATACACCGCGCACGGCCTGGTGAAGGAAGACTCGGCCCTGATCCATTCTGCACTGGTAAAGGCTTGTTGTTTTTAGGGCATAAGGTGTGAGACTGTGTGTGTGCGTGCGCGCGTGTCTCAGTGCAAGTGCAAATAGTCAATTGTAATACCTGGCTTGTTGTAGCAATAATTACACATCAGCACGTTGCTTGTGTATCCTATTGAGTGCTTTACAGACGAATATGTAAATTATGTTAAAACCTAGGTTCTCCGGGGCTTGTGAAATGTTAAGTTTTACGTAAACTTGTAAATACCTTGACAGGAGAAATTGCTTGATATAAGCTATTCAGCATCGCGATGCAGATTCTGCACAATAGCACAGTCATTTTTTCCCCTGATGTGCCGACTGCGTAAATGTCGATAGAGAGTGATTTAACTCCAGGAGAAATTGATCTTGGCTTGTAAACTGGACGTCAAGTAGTGGAGGAGATATGGTTCCAATAAACCTTTAAGTGCTTGTCTCTATGTTTTCGAATTGCACTACCTTTTTGTTTACCGTTAGGCTTTTTTTTATTTTTCTTGATTAAGTTGTTCAGGAACATGCTTTTGTGACTGGTTGTGTGTTCCGGGTTTCAGGGCAGTGGTGTATCCCTACTCGCGGGCCGGGGACCCCTCTGGTCCACAGGGCCTGTCTGCATTCCTTGCTGGGTGCTTGATGCTGTGTTCTTCCTGGTGGATAGAGAGAAATACTGTTCATGGATAAAAGATAATAATGGCTGAAACACAGGAACCTCCTCCTCCCAAAGTTGCCAGATGTTCATTTTGCTATTTCCAAATCATACGCGTGCACTTTTTTCAAAACCCTGCAGAGGGATTCGTGCTGTTATCCGGTCTCTAGCTTCAAGGGTGTTTAGTTTACCTAGTGTTTCTTGCCTATGGGAAGAGGGCAGTCAGGCCAGCACTTAGCCGTGGACTGGATAGATCGGGAGGAAAGCTGGAGTCTCTCCGGTTCTCTCCCCCCACGATGCCTAGCTACACTAATGCCTTGATGGATCCTGTTGTGTGCTTACACTAGAGGCCAATAAAAACCTTGTTTCGTTTATTAGTTTTTAAGAAAGGTCGCGGTTAGGTAGCGTTAGGTGCATATGCTCAGATATTCCTTTCTGTAATATTTGTACTCTGTTGTTTGTCACAAAAATAACCCAAAACTTTTTTATAGAGTGATATTTAAACAGTTTCAGACGATGGGCAGTTATTTCTTATTTTATTCAACATCTACGTGGCCCTCGCAAAGTGGACTACAGTGTACACTTTGATTTCTGATGATTGCCTAAAACTGTTAGCCATGTAACTAAGCGTTACTTTCAGTGATTACATATTAAAAACATATCTAATTCTTATGTGACACAAGTTGGCCTTGAGTTTTTGAGATACAGTGCTTTGGTTTAAGCACATGTAGATGTCATTTGTTGCCGTGTAAATTATTCCAGTCCTGTTTATTCCAACACCACTCAGTGCTTCCTGCCTTGGTGATCACGAAATACTGGATATTTTTAAATCTCCGTCGTCCCAAAACTGAGATGTTTTCTTGGCTCATGGATTCAAATATATAATGTTTGAAATCAAGCAGGGCACTGTGACTTCCTGTTCCTTTTACATTTCCACTTGCAGTATTAGAAAATAAACCAAATATTTAGAGTTCACGTTTGAGTTCGTGAATGTGAAGCATGTTAACAAAATGGCTGCATCCTTGTGATAGCAGATTGCTCCTCTGCACCCCTCCCTCCCAATCCCTTCTTACCCTTCATTCCAGTACAGGGTAGGTTGACCCTACATGGCAAAGCCTCAGACCTCCTGTTAGACTCGAGATAAGGCCTTATAGCCTGGGTATAATTTGGGACTGCTCATTCCATCAGTTGTAGTGAGGGCTGGCTTTAACGCTGGTGGCACCCAGTGCGACAGTCATTTTTGGCATAATCCAGTTCTCCACTGATCCCATCACTACCACCGGGCAAAAGTGCCCTCATCTCTCCATAGCCACTCTCGCACATACATTTCATTTATTGTAAAACACTGGTGAATGCTAGCTTTACTAATAAGAAACTATATCTACCCAAGCAAACCCTTTTTTGCAACATTGCACATAGATAATGAAAGACCGGGGGGAGGGGGCATAACATCCTAACCTATTTTATGCAGTTTGAATTCAGCTCTTTGATGACAGTTCGTAACAGTCACTCTTCTACACTAGGGTTGTATTTTAGGAACTGCGGTAGCAGCATAATCTCGATGACAAAGAAGTAATCCACTCAACTATCCACATAAAATACAGATCTGTGATCTACACGGTACACGTCCTTTGCAGCAGGCATATTAACCGTCTGAGCTACTTCTTGGCAAATCAAAACTGCCACTAGACAAAACTTTGATCTCTCTCTCTAGCTGCAATATTGCTAACCACAAGAGTTATCTTGACATTTTTATTGCTGCCTGCAAGCTGGACGCATAAGGTACTCTGCTGCAGGTGTTTTTAAATCACAAGCTGTTGCTAAACACATTCGCATAATTATTCGTATTTTAGATGTTGACATGTTTCTTGCCTTTGGGATATCTACACAGGGCAGTAACTATTGTTCTCCACAGAAGGGCTCTATTTAGTACTATCCCTTTAACTGCCTGAATAATGAGGTCTCTGAGTCAGGTAGTCAGTGGTGTCCCGGGGATAGGAATCCACAATACCAGCAAGAGATTCAAAATAGGGCTAGTACCAGCCTTGTGTACCCATAATATGCGTTTTGTGTAGTTTATTTAAGTTTATCATATTACGCTTGGGCCACTAAAAAGTTCTCTAAGACTCGTAGAAGAGGGGAGAAGGGAGATGTTGTTCCCTCATTACCTTGTCATTTTAACTTTGGCAGTTGTGCCCACTTCTTTGCCTTTATTTTGGGGACATTGTTGTGTTTGAGAGGGAAGCCACAAGGCATATGGGGCAGATGCTCAAGCAGGAGGTGGAGCCAGAGTTTAGTTGTATACTGGAACACCTGAGCAGAGTATGTCTTTCTCAGGTATTGCGAGTGTTACCCAAAGCTTTACACAAGCAAATGAGCCAGCTCCCCTCAGAGTTAGAGCCCTAGCTCTTGTCTTGTCTTAGTAGAGCTGTGCCCCTCACTCATATTTTTAATTTTATTGCGCCCTTGCAAAAACAGAAGTTTTTTTGTTTTGTTAATGACATTTAAAAAAAATCTTACAGTCAGATTAATGGATGGCAAAAGGCATATGCTTTCACTGTTACTGAACTGAGCGCTTGAAGGTGGGCCTGTCTGCTCCCTCCAGAAAGTGATCATCTTAAGTCTGGCTTTTATACATTTTATATGGGTGAATGGGTATAAGTGGTGAAAGGCTATGTATTCCCTAGAGATATGCAATTAAATCCAGATAATGGATTCAGCGGGAGAATAGGGAATACTTGATCTTGAGAAGCACAAAAATGTAACTTTTTAAAATTGTTTTCGTATTTCTTTTAGGTCCAATAATTTAGCACCAGCGGGTCCCCTTTACCAGGATATCTGTTCTTCTAATTTTAGCCTAAATTAATTTTAGATCTGAGGAGTCCCATGAATTATGATCGGGTCCCTTATCTCAGTAAAGGCTTTCTAAGGCGCAAACTCTTCAATGAAAGAGAGTGTGGCATTGTACCTCTGAGCCATTTCATCAGTACCCCTATTAAGAGTATTTATTTCCCTCCCTCCTTGGGACAGGCTTTACACACAGATGTTAGTAGAGTATTTATTTATCCTTTTGAAGTCAACACAACATAATTTAGTGTTCCAGCAAATGTAGGAATAGTATTAATTCAGTTTATATGTGTTGGATTTTTTTATATTCTGGATTAATGTTAGGTGGACATGAGTTGATGTGTGGAGCCACAGTGTCTGTGATTTTTCGTTTTGTATGTATCTTTTTAAAATTAATGCAGACACACACACAATGAATTTCATTATCTCAAAACGCTTGCCGGGGCTGTTTGTTGCATAATATGCGCTATTGTATCCTCTTCACTTGTTACAGTATGGTCGCTTGTTAAATACTTGCATTCAGCTGCCTTTTCTTTCTGTTTTGCGGGCCTGTTGGCAGGATGGAATGTTTAGGAAGGATCTTACCCTCAAGAAAGCTTTTATCACGAAAAAAGATGGTGCATCTTACTCCTAAAGTTAGGTTGGCACCTGGAAGGTTCATTCAGAGGTTAACATCACCAAGAACCAGGATTTGACCTGTAGTGAGGAGCCGTGTGGTTAGAAGTTCTGGGGAAAATGGGGGAATGCTTTGTCAACCTCTGATAGGCATATTATTGTTCATGGCTCCTATTCAGAATACCTGGATTTCCGACATTATTGTAGCGCATAAAACATAGTGTTTACTGATGGCTGTAACATTTCCTGGACTGCGGTGGAGTAAGGCACCAGCACTGTACAACTGATACTCTTAGATTTGTGGCTCTGTGTTTTGTGATGTTAATTTATATTGTTACAGCATTTTCTTTTGTCATTTCACAAGCCAAATAATGGAAGCTTTTTTTGTAGAGCAGGCATGACATTCTTTGACTTCCCTCCCATAATTGGGCTTCCCACTCAATCAGGTCTGATAACCTTTTAGGAGAGCCAGTGGTAATAGTAGAACTAAAAATGTTCTCCTTAATTTGGTCCACTGTGAACTTGTTAAAATTGGCAAATAACAGACCTATATTCAAGGCGTTGTTTGAATTTGCAGAGGTGCCACAAAGATTAATGCGGAATATATGAATAGAAATATTTTTTTCCAATTTCCTAGTAGGTCACAAAATCCCAAAGAGTAAGATTATTGAAGAAAAGGTATAAATATAGCCCTTAACTGGCCCACGTCTCTTGGGTACCCAGCCAGGCTTGGAAAGCTGACTTTTTGAGGCCAGTTGTGACTCAGAGTTTGCACAGACTATTCAACTGTCAGATTTACTAACATTTGAGACTGCTAAAACATTTCCTTCACCAGAGTTCAGTTCATCTTAGTTTCATCATTTTGCATAAAAAGTACCAATCTGTCAAATACTCCGAACAGATGAACAAGTAGAAGCTAGCAAATACCATGTCCAGGTTCCACTTGCAGTATTCTGGTCATATGTTGAGATAAGCCATTGGCATAATTTTTGGGGTGACACAAGAAGACATTTTAGTATTGTTTTATGCCTTTTCATCAGAGGGAATTTTAAGGCGAACATACATTTGTTACAGTTTCACTTCCAACTTGTAAAAGTAGGTAACTTTTCTGAAGGGCAGCTTTTAACATTCTTTTCAACTAGATGCATGCAGATTGTAACAATTTTGAAAACTGATGCAGAAAAGTTTAATCACAAGCGTAGAGCATAAGTGGTAGAATACTGCCCATTAATTCAGGTTAACGAAAGAAACCGAGGTACTGAATGGCAACACAATCTTTCGTACTTTTATGACCCAGGGTCCACTAAAGTCGACTATTTACTCTCGTGGCTTTGCATTTGCTGTATATATTTAGCTTTCTTGCCATTCAGAAATAATTTCAAGAGTAGTTCTGGGAAGCTGCTGCTACTGCAGCTTCCCAAACTCGCCAGTGTAAATGTTTACTCACTCAGAATTGTAGAAAATGTAGTTCAAAATGTATAAAGGTAAAATGTCACGGAATTTTCGCTTGTTTATGTGTCAATAGGTAAAATATGAAATTCGCTTTGAAGAGAAACCCTTTCCTGTCCAACCCCCAACAGTTTTACGGATGCTCCTTCCCTTTTCCCACCCTAAAAATTTAATTTAGTACTGAACTTACTAGGAGTAAATCTGCAGCCGTTGTGATGGTAGAAAATTATCTGAAAAGGGCTTGCGAATACACCTAAATGGCCAGTGCATGCCTACCTTTCCAGACAGCCCAGTGGATCCCAAGAGAATCGCTCACTGAAATTACTCGGTGTTTGTGCATTTTTTTTTTTTTACTCCTGAGCAAATCTGTGTAGGAGTGCAAGGTCACTTTTTTAATCCCAAACTTGAATTTACACTCTTCAGTGATGCCCCTAGCACTTTTTCTGTCACTTTGGCATGCAAATAGCTTTGTAAACTGGGCCCCAAAAGAGAAGTAAAAGCACTCTGGAAAGATGATGCAAGTAGAACTCTCATTTCCACTCACCTCTCCATAGTCCAGGCTGAGCTGCTTGTGTGTGTGTGTAGGCTCTGGAAGTAGGGGTGTGGTAGCACCCCCAAAGTAACCATGCTGGAGTTTTGATGGTAAGTTAATGAGCAATAAAGATGTCTTTACATTTCGTTTTTGTCTTCTCACATTTGCTTTGCTTTTAAAGAAAACGGTCAAATGTCAGGCTTTGCTGACTATTTGCTGATAATTTTCTTTTATCATTCAGATAACTGTTTAGTTTTCTTTCTTGGAATGCAAAGTGAGAGGCGTTTGTAAAATGCACTGTGTGACCATGTTACTAGTGTAAAAGGAAACGCTGCAGGGTACCGTTTTTTCTAACAAACAACACAATTTAAATACCAATAAAGGAAAATATACCAGCATATAGGAAAGCAGAAATGAAGCACTTGACTTCTGAAGTGTTATGGAAACAAATATTTTAATGGGATCACTTTACTTGGTGATGAGGAAATTACCAGTATTCACTCATACACGATTTCCACACATTGCTTTTGCTCTGTATAGTGAAACTCTCTATCTTTGTAAATTTAGGGCCATATTTACTAAAGTTTTACATCAGTGATCCTTTACTGCATCGGGGAGGAATAGCATGAGTGGAGCATGCATATTTCCCTGCATTCAGCCATGCATTTTCACGCAAACCCACATTTGCTAAAGTCCATAAACCTCTCGATTTGGACCAAATTTCTGCACCTACCCAAGGCTGGCATAACTAGGAGAAATATCTTCTTTCCTCTTGGTTACTTCCTCTTTGCATGTGTTCTGCATTTTGCAGCACACATGCAAAGAGGAATACTCCTCTAAGGAAACAATCCTGCCTAGAACACAGGCACTGTTACACCAGGGCGCAAGGGTGCCTGTGTTGGTGCTAGGCCATCACAATTGCACCAGTGGAGGAAAGAGCTGCACACTGCCATATCTTATTAAATAGGCGCAGTTCAGCTCTCCCCCATTCACGCAATGTAGTGCTGCGACGCGTTGTATGACTGTTATTAAATCTGTGTCTTAATGATCATTTCATTGGAGGATGTGCAGTCTGCAAATAGCAGTCCGCTACCACACCATGCTTTCGTAATATGTTTGCGACCTTGTGCTTGCTCCAAAATGCACCACCAGCTACGTAATGCAACCTAACTGCCCTCTTGCTTAATGGGGGTGATTCATCTGCTACACTTGTTCTGTGTGAGACGCTTGGATTTTTCACAATCCCTATGAGTTCAGTGATGTAACTGTGAAGGCAGGACCCCACACTCAAAAAATTGTTCCAGCACCACTGCTTGTGTGTTTTGAAAGTCCACTGCCCTGCTTTCCATCACAAACCTTTCTTTATTTTCTGTGTGCTTACTTGGTGGTTATGCTACATGGCCATTGCACGAAATTCACAGATATTTTGGAATATGAATTTGCACAGGGAAAACAAAATTTACATCATTGTAGCTCATGTACTCGGTGTTGGGAGCATTGCTCATGAGCGTGATCACCAGGTGTTGCTAGGTATGCTTATGTGGTGCTAACAGATTAGCTGTATGGACTTTTTGAATCCCAGCCATAATATTTCGATTTTTAGGCATTCCTTCTCTACTAGCAAAAAAGTATTTTTACTGCATTGTTGCAACCTAGAAGCCTCACAGCATGGCTCAGTAAAGCAGATACCCAGAGCAGCCTTAACACAAAACCGGCACTGGGTGAAAAATTCCGTAGCATGACATCTATTCATGACAGCCTTGCTCTAAGGTGCCCCTGACTTCTTTCTCAATAGGCTCTATAGAATCCAAGTTGTAGTGGCCAAATTGGCCTTTAGCAGACCCAGAAGATCCTTGGCATCCCTGGCTTTGAAGGAGCTACTTTGGTTACCACTAGGACAAAGAATCATGTTTAGATCCATGAGCATTGTTCACAAATCCCTGCACAGATTAGGCCCAGTCCCTCGACAAAAGAAAATACACTGGCATGTTCCTGATAGGATGTTGCACTCCTCTTCTGCAGATCTGTTCCAGGTTACTAAATTTAGGAATTCCAGAGAAGGAGGTTGTACCTTTATGATCAGGGAATCTTTGCTTTGGAATCACCTTTCTGAGACCTCTATCTGATCTGATGCAGTTTCGAAAAGCGCTAAAAACGTGGTTATTTCCTCAAGTTCAAGTTACGACTATGCATCTTCCAAGAGTGCAGCTGAAATTATAGTCACTGTTGTCAACCATCTTATGCCAATAATTCATGACATTACTGTTTAGACCAGTAGAGGTCAGCTGTGATGAGCAAGTCTGGTGAGTGCTTTTTTGCTCTGAGCCATAGTTTGACTTTAGCGGCTTATTTTTAGTACTGAAATGGATGATTGGCTAATGCATGGAGAAAGGGAGCCAGTAAAGCTGCATAGATTAATCCAAAATGCAAGATTGCAACCTGTCTGCTTGCCAGGTAGTGGTGACTCAATAGGAAAACCACCCCCATTTGTTTCTGAAGTCCACAGAATGGTGATGACTACAAAGGCATATTCTGCCATGCTAACTTTGGACCAGTGGTTGCAGGTTGTGGGCACTGGCATTCATTTTTAGTGTTGTGGGACTTCTTGTTTTCATCATCAAGAGACAAGGGCCAGACGAGGAATAGATGCTAAAATCCCACACTGCTCATGGAAAGTTTCATCCTGGCTCTAAAGTGTGTTTACCACCTAAAATTACTTTCCTATTGCAAACCGAGACTGACACATTATATTGGCTATATCCTCTGGGTGCCTCTTTTCGGATGTAAAGTATATAGTTTTATCAGGATCACTAGAAATTATATTTCAGTACTTGAGAAAAAAATCGTTATTCCCACCGCATTTAACGCTCATAAAACACTCAAAATCATCCATAAGTTCTGAGTAATGAATTGAAAGAAAACCCACATGGGAAACACAAAATCGGACATTGTGGTTTTATAAAGCCATATTAGATTCAATAAAACGATCATAATGCTTGGTGATATGTGATTTTAAGTGCCGATCCAGCGTTCATGTGAAGTGAAAAAGATGAAATAAATGTCTTGGTAGTTTTGGTTGTTAGTTGGGTTAGAGTAGAATATTACAATAGTTAAAATTGGTAATTGATGCAGACCAAAGCACTTTTGTTGCTGTTGTATGAACACATTTTAAAACCCATGAGAAAAAGCCAAATTAAATATTCACTATTTAAAGAATGGAAACTCAGGACCATCAAATTGTGCTCCAAAGAGCTGGCCCTAACCAGAACTGTTAATGGATGCAAACTTATCTGAGACATTACTGTTGGTTATAGCTGGACTCCTAACTCTATTTACAGGCAGTATGTAGCAGGGGCGAAGACTGTAACACCGCACACATTGGTTTCAGAAAACGTTTGACCCTTTTACTTCATGGTGCTAGCGCTGCGTCCTCCAGGGTCGGTGTTTCTTACCATAGCTTTTCCATCTAATGAAACCTAATAATAAATGGCGTTCCTCGTCGGAGTGGGATGCCTTGAAGTTATGACACCAGCCATTTGATTACATCTGTATTTATTTTCATGTTTGTAGTAAGCAGGTACCCATCCATCCCTTTCGTATCAACTCCTGCCTGAACCATTGCTGACTAGCCTGCCTCGCCACGGGTGTTGTTTGGATGCACTTTTGCGCTTCCGGGGCTGCGTGTGGCACTGAAGACACGGGCCCTGCCTTTTAAAAGGCGGTCGGCGAGTGTGTCTCTTGCTTGCGCAACCCAACGGGATCTAAGGCTCCAGTGACCACATTAAGGCAATACCAACCTGCCTCTCGCATTTTTTGCTGCCAGTCTATGCTGGAAATGCAGTGATAGTTTTCATAGGGGGTGCCTAACGTGATGATGTAGTATGCTGTTTTGCTAACTGGTCTTTCTTCACAGGTGTCTTGGTTCGTCGTGAAAGTGGTTGGTGCAGATTGTTGTATTTTTATGTGTTGAAGGTTGGTCCCAGTGAGATCATGACTGGTAATACAAATAGGTACCTTTTCTTACAGGGACAGGATAGCAAGCTAATTGGATCCTCCAAGGAGTGCTGGCTGGGAAGTGAGGACGACATCCAGGGGCGCAGGGCGGTTGCGAACGGTCTCTGGCATCTGGCCCTTAGGGCCAACCACTGCTCATGCGCAAAAGGCCTGCGGCGAGCACTGGCCCATTGGGGGGGGGGGGGGGAGCCTGAGAGTGACGGGGCACCAGATGTAGGTATCCGGGCGGGCAGGCAGGCCCCCTCCACGGTGTGTACCCATAAGACGGTTTGGGAATGGATACGAATCCCCTTATGGAGATCTTACCCCTGGGACTCATAGCGGGAGGAGTGGCAGGGACTGAGGGTACTAGCCAGTCATGATCTCATTCACAAGCACCAACATTGGGGTACGCAGAAACAAACTGTTTTAGTCAGGGTTTGGAATTAGGATGTATTAGCATACTCTGTTAAGGCTAGGCATCCATTGGAAACATTGTAAATACTATGTAAATATGATGTGGTTACTGCATATAATTTTAATGATTGTCATCAATTAATGTGTTTTGGACAATAAAAATACAGCCAGGGGTTCACGACCCCTAAATCCAAAGAAGTGTGGCTGAGTATAAAGCAGGCTTGTGGGGAGTGGTTGTCGGTGGGAGGAGGCCTTGGCGATACCCGGCCGTATGAGCCCTACATCCGCAAAAAAGAGCAGCCGTCTTTACACCTCAGGCTGTCCGGATACGAGTGGAGCGCCCAGTAAAGTCGAGGCAGACTTTATCCGCCTTAAGAATCTGTTTGTAATGCACACCTTGCCTTGTACCTTGTTAAGCATATATGTAATAAACACATTGTTAATTCTGTGGACCTCTCACTGTTTCTGTTTGGTGCACTATGTAGGAAAAGACCTGCACGAGAGGAAAAAACAGGCACCCCCTTTTATAGATCTTTACAATCTTTACGTGAGTTTCTTGCCTGAGAAAAGCCATTACAATGTACGAAGTTCTCAGAACTTGTTTTCATATAGTCCGCATTACAATAGTTGTAAAAAAAAAACAAAAAAAAACGCAGACATACTACTGCGCACTTGTGGCTCGAGGCTGTGTTGCGTTCGACAGATTTGGGCGACTGGTGTTTAACGTACTGGCCATGCTGGCTCGCACACATGAAAGGTTTGAATGCACTCATGAAGTCATTGATGTTTTTAATTTCCACCCCCACCCCTTATGCTTCATGCAGATTGGTACCTAGATATTTTACATTACTTGAGTTTGTGTCCGAGGCCTTCCTTCCTACCAGACTGTGGGACTTTTAGTATTTGGCTGCTCACCCGGACATATCGTTTTCATGTCGGTGTTTTGATTTGGTTCAGATTCAAGCAGCGCGTTTCTTTTGTTCTGATGAAAAACTAATCACATGCAGATGGCAGGACTGTGATTTTTAGCGTGAATCACTGGAAGCCTGTAGAGAGCGTTTTCAGTGGGTGGTGCTATCGCTCATCCTGTGCTGGTAGCTGGTTGTGACGATCTTCTATCATGCAGAGGGCAGATGGGACGAGATAAAAGTTGAAACAACCTCTAGCAAAGTCAATAGGCCTGACGTTGGCCACTAGCTTTTTGGCATTGCTCTTGCTTGTTTTGCTACCTCTCGAGTTTGGCAAAACTTTGTCGTTGGAAAAGGTGCCAGGCCCTCATTAATTAAAAAAAAGACACTGCCTAAAAGTAAAAATATTTTTGGGGCCTTAAAAAACACACATTGTCCAACTACTTTCTGTGTGGATGTGCTCTTAATGAGAAGGCAGAATTCTGATACAGTGACACTAACCGATGACTGAAGTGGCTTGACCCAAGAAAACGTAAATGACACAATAAAAAACCAAAGAGAAAAACCACAACAGATGCACTTTGCGGAAGGTAAATACCTTGTAGTTCAGTTCCAACGGTAGTCAAATGTTAAGCCCCTTTGTAATCACACTTACCTTCTCCGCCGTTTAGAATATTGTTCTCCCAATAAACTGAGACAGACCAAGCACCAATGAAAGTACCCTTTCCTCAAATTATTTTGATTGGTCTGCTAAATAATATGCTAATGTGCAGAGTATTTGTGAATCATTTCACGTATTTTATGCCATTTTTGTAATGTGACCATTGAGTCCTAATACATGACAATTACTTTTTTGTTGAGCATTGGAACCTTGGGCCATTTGTAATGAGCAGAGCCAAGAACAATCATTTCAGTTCAGGTGGGTCAGAACAGGCTTAAGTGCAAGCAGATTTAGCAGGGATCATGATGGCTGGGTCAAATTCAAAACGTGGAAGCTTGACAGGGTACGTTTGATCATGTCTTAATTAGCAGTGTTCGTCCACTCCCTTGGTCGAAGGTATTCAATCTTGGATTGTTGCCCTGGATTTGGACTCATATTTGTTGCTGCAATGCATGTGGGGTGGTGTGCCAGGGACTGTTTGCATTCCTGAAAACCTGGCATCGAATATTTTATCATTGCCTTCATAGCATTATATTTGGATTATGGAAATGTCCTCTGTGAAGAGCTCTGTCTCAGTGGTCATGAAGAAATGCCAACTTTTGCGAAACACAGATGCTCATTTAGTAAAACATTTTGATGGCTTGAAGCACACAACTCCTTAATTCTACATTTTCCACTGATTTCCTGTGAGATGCCAAATGCATTTAAATGTGGGCGTAATGAATTGAAAAGCATTGCTTGGGATGGTCCTCGAATGCTGTTGAACTGACATCTGGAATGTCACCTGGTCGTTATGAACGGGGCAGTGCAGCTCTGTTGATTTATATCACGGCTGTGGGCAGCTGGACCTTTTTGAGTATTGCTTTAGAAGTCGTTCTTTCTACATAGTGTCTAGACTGCATCTAATACCGGTGCTTTTCAACCATGTTGAACACTTATCTTTCTGCTTGTTTCCCATAAAATTGACTTTCCCTTGTGTTCTTTCTTAGTTTTTGCTGGCACATCTCAGGATGCTCCTTTTTGGTGGAAGCAAGCTTGGTTGCAATTTGAAATTAAGGATGTAGATTTATTCTGGAAAGCCTCTTAAAGGTGGCTCTTTGAGTAGTGAAAGGTCAGCACCAGCAAAGCAAGAGCACATTTGACCTGAACAGGCAAAAGTTCTCACAGTTTTGACTACTGTTAACCCCTTCACTGCCAGGCCTTTTCCCCTCCTGTGCTGAGCCTTTTTTGGGCTATTTGGGGCAGTTCACACTTAGGCCCTCATAACGTTTTGTCTGCATAAACTATCCGCACCAAATTTGCGTCCTTTTTCTCAACATTCTAGGGATTCTAAAGGTACCAGAGTTTGCGGGTTCCCCTAGAGGAGACCAAGAAATTAGCCAAAATACAGCTAAAATTACGTTTTTTTCAGAGAAATGGTAAGAAAGTGCTGCAGAAAAAAGCATGTGGGTTTTTCCCCTGAAAATGGCATCAACAAAGGTTTTGCGGTGCTAAAATGACCATCTTCCTAGCTTTCAGGAACAGGCAGACTTGAATCACAAAACCACACTTTTCAACACAATATTGACATTTTACTGGGACATACTCCATTTTTACTCTTTTTTACGCTTTCAGCCTCCTTCCAGTAAGTGACAGAAATGGGTGTGAAACCAATGCTGGATCCCGGACAGCTAAACATTTCTGAAAAGTAGACAAAGTCTGAATTCAGAAAGGGGTCATTTGTCTAGATCCTTCAAGGTTTTCCTACAGAAAGTAACAGCTAAAATAAAAACAAATATTGAAATTGAGGTAAAAAAAAAGCAGTTTCTGTCCGTGTTTTCTGTGACAGATTTTTTAAAGCAATATACCGTTACGTCTGCTGGACTCTTCTGGTTGTGGGGATATATAGGGCTTGTAGGTTCATCAAGAACCCTAGGTACCCAGAGCCAATAAATGAGCTGCATCTGGCAATGGGAATGGGTTTTCATTGCATACCGGGTATACAACAATACATTTGGTGAAATATAGAGAGTGAAATATAGTTATCAAGGAAACCTTTGTATCTCCAAAGTGGGCACAAGATAAGGTGTTGAGGAGCAGTGGTTATTTGCACATCTCTGAATTCCGGAGTGCCCATACTAGCATGTGAATCACAGGGCAATTCTCAAATAGACTTCTTTTTTACATACTGTCTTACATTTGGAAGGAAAAATTTAGAGAAACAACAAGGGGCAATAACACTTGTTCTTCTATTCTGTGTTCCCCTAAGTTGCCTTATAAGAATGGTTCTGCACTTATGTGGGTAGGCCTAGTGCTCGCAACAGGAAACGCAACATGTACACATCACATTTTTTACATTGAGATCTGACATGTTTTTTGGAAAGTGCCTAGCTGTGGATTTTGGCCTCTACCTCAGCCGGCACCTACGGAAACCTATCAATGCTGTGCATTTTTTAAAACTAGACACTTAGGGGAATCCAGGATGGGGTGACTTGTGGGGCTCTCACCAGGTTCTGGTACCCAGAATCCTTTGCAAACCTCAAAATTTGGCACAAAAAAACACACTTTTCCCTCAGATTTTGGTGATGGAAAGATCTGGAATCTGAGAGGAGCTACAAACTTCCTTCCACCCAGCATTCCCCCAAGTCTCTCGATAAAAATGGTATCTCACTTGTTGGGTAGGCCTAGTGCCCGCAACAGGAGATGCCCCGAAACACAACGCGGACACATCACATTTTCCCCAAGAAAACTGATCTGTTTTTTTGCAGAGAGCCTAGCTATGGATTTTGTCCCCTAGCTCAGCTGGCACCTAGGGGAAACCTAGCAAACCTATCCATTTTTAAAAGTAGACACCTAGGGAAATTCAGAATGGGGTGACTTGTGGGCTCTCACCGGGTTCTGTTACCCAGAATCCTTCGCAAACCTGAAAATGTGGCAAACAAAAAATACTTTTTCCTCACATTTCGGTCATAGAAAGTTCTGGAATCTGAGAGGAGTCACAAACTTCCTTCCAGCCAACATTCCCCCCAAGTCTCCTGATACAAATGGTACCTCACTTGTGTTGGTAGACCTAGTGCCCACGATAGGACACGCCCCAAAACGCAACATGGACACATCAAATGTTTACATTGAAAACTGACGTGTTTTTTTTGGACAGTGCCTAGCTGTGGATTTTGGTCTCTAGCTCAGCCGACACCTAGGAACACCTACGAGACCTGTGCATTTTTGAAAACTAGAAACCTGGGGAACCCCGGATTGGGTGACTTGTGCTGCTCTCATCAGGTTTGGTTACCCAGAATCCTTTGCAAACCTCAAAATTGGGCTAAAAAACACTTTTTCCGCACATTTCGGTCACAGAAAATTCTGGAATCTGAGAGGAGCCACACATTTCCTTCCACCTAGCATTCCCCCAAGTCTCCAGATAAAAATAGTACCTCACTTGTGTGGGTAAGCCTAGTGTTGTGACAGGAAATGCCCCAAAACATAACATGGACACATCAAATTTCTCTTATGAAAACTGACCTGTATTTTGCAAAGTGCCCAGCTGTGAATTTTGGCATCTAGCTCATCCGTCACCTAGGAAAACCTAGCAAACCTGGACTGTAGTGAATCCTAGTTTGTTTTACCGGAATAACAAGAGTTAGCTTAGCCGTAGGCTTGTAAACTCGTGCCCCGTCACCCAGGGGACTTTTAACCTACTTAGCTTGCTCTGTCTTAGTCCATTTAATTATTTATTTCCTTTAAGATGGCGGCCTTGTTTATAGTTAGGCCACTTGTTATGGGTTCTATTATCAGTGTCACTGCGCCAAGGCGTCAAGATCAAGCACGAAAGACAAACATACAGTAGGTATTCACACTTAGGGATTTTCCCTCTCTATACTTTCGAGGGACTGTTGATATTAATTGCCGTCCCAAGCATGCCTGTTATCTATTGTTATGAATAACACTTATGTCAAGGGACCTTGTAGATCTGTATAAATACAACACACTTTAGACAGATAATCAGAGGAATTCCGACCAGAGGGCATCGCCACCATCGCTGATACCGATGCTGCAGTCGTCAAGACGCTGACCCAGTCTTCGTGTCCCTGCGGAGTCTGAGATAGAGACCTCATTCCAAGGTAACGAGGGTTGGGGGCTCCACTCATGGACACGGCTTTGGCAGATTAGGTTTAACAAACCCAGCTCTCCTTTTAGGTAGGAGGTTAGACCTATTCTCCTTAGGGTATTAGGGCATATTCCATCTTATACATATACATATATTTCTTTTATATATTGCACAATGGTGGGGGTCTTTATAACAATGACTCTCTTCTTCACAATACTGTTGCTTGGTATATTCATTATCCTAATCATTGCAGTTCATGCAACTTATCACAAATTGCAGTTATGTTGAATAAAAACTATCATAATTTCACTCCATCTGTGTTATTGCCTTTGTTTGTATGAGGCATAATAAATCTGTGAGAAAAGGGTAATTTCCGTTTAACCACGACAACCCTGAGATATCTTACTTTGAGTCCATGCGTAAGAGACTGTCACAAATCACCTTTTACTAATTTGTTTCTGGTGAGGTGCTGCTAGTGAGCCGGTAAGGTTGGGACAACAGTTGCGACTTGTTGTAGGAAAGACTCAGTCGCCTACAAACAAAAGTACTGTTGTCTAAAACCAGCAGTCTTGCTCAGAGCAAGAGTCCAAACTACGACATGGCGCCACCAACGATGGTGTTTAGGCACTAATTTACGGATACCCTGACTATCACTGTCTCACAAACAACAGGTACCCTAAGTACCATTATACGGAGACGTCCGTGGTCTTTGGGAGAATCCTCCTCGGCTGAACAGGTAACACCTAATTAAGCTGTAGGTTGTTCGAGCTCGAACTCACAAAAGGAAAAACTTCCCCTATTTGGTGTTCCGTTTCTCTAAACAACTATGGCTAATACCATAGACATTCCTGCAAATGCTAGACATGCACTTACACGACATTTATTAGCGCATGGCCTTACAGAAGAGGGCGGGGATGTTACTCTGATTATAGAAGCGACTGAAGCTTACCAGACAGAAACGTCTTACTGTTGGGTTGCCTTTCCTGAGGTCGACCAACGAACGCACACATTTCACACTTATGACATTGCGAACGTCCCCGTAAGATACGAAGCATACCAGTATCATGAAATATCGCTCACATATCAAGAGCATCAGAACTGGTTTGAAGGCGCCCTACCGCATGTACTACGACGGGTGAGGCTAGGTCCTTTAAGTAATGAAGGGCCTACATGGCCCATGTTTGCCACATATACACCTCACCCAGGCATACAGACTATGCCGCTCGCAGATTTATGAATATTATATAATGAATTAGTGGCATTATATAGACGATTGGTTCAGTTCGTAATGCGAACATTGAACACTACACCAGCGCGTCCAGCACCACCAGTAGCTGGTGGATATCAATTGGCTACTGTAATTAATCCACAAACAGTGCATACTATTATGGGTAAAGTGACCACGGAACGGGAAAAAATACAGTTCTGGATTGCCCAGAAAACAAATCAGCTGGAAGCTGTGTTCCCCCATACGGGGCCACAGGAGAAACATAGACTGCTCACTATGTGCTTGCCGTTCGGGATGGTTCCCTCGGTGGATGAATGTGCCACATGGGGTACAGTCTTCGCTGCCGTTTATACTACCACACATGGTACCCCTACACTTGCCAATTTACCGGAAGTGTTAAAACAAATACAAAATGAGCATGGGGCTGCACCAGCCCTGGATCTGGGGATGAAATTGATGCGTAACTTTGACGCTGTCTCCTCGATAATACTAAGTAATATTAAAGGGGAAGCAGTGGCACTGGCAATACGCCAGCGTCTCTGGGAAATTCCAAATATGGAACAAGAGAGACAGCTACCGAAAATAATTTCCGATACCTATACTAGTATAGGACGGGATGGCTTGGGAGCCAAACTTAAAAAATTGGACATACTGAGTACTGCCCATAAGGAAGGTACAAAGCAAGCACAAGAGGGCTCTAGAAAGCACTGGGACAAACAAAAAGATTTCAAAGACAGGAGAAATAAAAGAGCTGATTCTCCACATCCGGAGTACTCCGAAAGGAGGTATAATCTCAGAAATAGGGATAACATTAGAACTCCAGACAGATTTACTGATTCACGTCCTTCTCGTTCCTTTCAGGACGCACTGGATAAACGTAGCGAGAGAGGGGGCCGTCAAGATCGACGTCCGGAATACGTGAAAGAAAAAAAAGACTTGCCGCAGTCTACCATTAAAAAAGAAGAAAAGACTCCTCAACAAAAGCCACAATTTAAAAAGAAGAAAGTGGCAGCACTGACCGTTAAAAATGCCAGTAGTATTGAGAACACTGTTGAGGAACAAGAGGTGGGCAGTGACTCTGTTGGACAGCACGGCAGAGGTCACGATATGTCGCCAGAGTCTGAAAGATCATCTGGATGCGACAGCAACTAGCGATTACATCGCGGTTGAGACGGCGGATGGCCGCGTTCTCCCACCCGATCGGGTTTATGATTTAACAATTCAGATAGAGGGAGACGTGGAACGCATTATTAGTGTAATATTTTGGGATGAACTTACTATTGATATCCTGTTGGCCGAGAGGGACTGGCCACCTGAACATGTCCGCAAGCTCCCACATGGGGAAGATGTAATTTTGCCTTCTTTCTCCGATCTTGTTCCGGAGGCAGACAAAAGAGCCTATGCTGCTGAATGGGCTTTAGCGCAGGCACCTGCATTATACCGTAATCATGTAGGTTGGGACAAAGACTCTCCTTGTCATGTTATTCCTGTTAGGTCTACTCCCCACCCGCAGCCACAATACCCTGTTAAACATGAAGCAAAAGCTCCGGTGACGGAGATACTGTCACAACTTGAGTACCAGGGAGTGATTGAGCCTTGTACATCGGCCATGAATAATCCATTATTTCCCGTTGCGAAACCAGATCATTCATATAGAATAGTGGTTGATTATAGACATTTAAATTGTCATACTCGCACATATGCTATCCAAAATTCACACAGCACAGCACTGATAAACAATATAGTGCGTAAAAAATATAAAACTACATTGGATATATCTAATTGGTTTTTCTGCCAGAATTTAGCACATGAAAGTCGGGACCTAAGTGCATTTTCATTTGGCTCTCAGAAACGCTTTTGTCGTTTACCCCAAGGCTATAAAAATAGCCCAGGACTGTTTTCAGCCCGTGTAACATCAATTTTGCACGAGCTTGATTCCGATGCATTGTCCTATGTGGATGATATCTATCTCACTGACGACGCCCTCGACATTCATCTTGCGAGGGTCGATCTGATCATTTTGGGATTTGCAGACCTCAGTTATAAATTTAATTTTAAGAAAAGCAAGATAGCCTTTCTTAGTGTATTGTTCCTGGGATATGAGCTATCAAACGAGGGGAAGAGCCTGGCCCCGCACTTCCTAGAAAAGTGTGCTCAGCTACACCCTCCGAACACACTTAAGATTTAATTTTGGCAGAACATACATTCCAGATTATGCAGAACGCATCAAACCACTTTATGAATTAATTCAGCCCAACTTTTCCAGCAGAAAATGGACGATTGAACACACACACATCCTTAGGGACATACAACGGGACATGCTAGAAGCTAGACACTTATACACTCGGGACAATAAAACAAATTTGGTCATCAGAATAATTGCTGGAGCCCTGGGGTTTACCTACGTCACCTTTAATGAGGATGACACAGTGCCGATAGCATACAAATTACACTTATACTCCAATGCTGAGAAACGTTTTTCACCTACAGAAAAGATTCTGACAGCAGTTCAGATGGCCGTCATAAAGGAGAGGCCACTTGCCCAGGGTAAACAAATTATTGTTGTCTCCCTGGTGCCGGCCCTAGAGGCT
This sequence comes from Pleurodeles waltl, assembly GCF_031143425.1. NCBI lineage: Eukaryota > Metazoa > Chordata > Amphibia > Caudata > Salamandridae > Pleurodeles > Pleurodeles waltl. The sequence goes on from NC_090447.1 coordinate 879,053,437, forward strand.
GTCACTAAAGCGAGCGTTCCAAACGCTAAGGCATTACATCCACGTTGGATTAAATGGGCAACGTCTCTGACCGCCACTGATGTTGATTATGTGTTTGACCCAAGACTTCAGACACAAGAATTTCTCCAGTATGAACAGGAGTACCCCGCTCCTCTACATATCTTGCCAATAGACAGTTATAATACCGTCATTTATACTGACGGGTCAGCACAACCGGCTGTAGGTACTAAACATCAATACTCGGCGGCTTGTGCAGCCGTGTGCGGGACGATGGAAGGCGGAGTTTTCCATCCTCACAATACCTACACGCAGACCTTAGGGGACTGCACGGCCCAGTTGGCCGAACTTAAGGCTCTTCTTCTAGCGCTCGAACATACAGAGCCAGGAACCCAGACTTTGATAGTCTGTGATTCATATTACTGCGTCCAGTCATACAATGATAATCTCAATCATTGGAAACTGAACGGGTTTAGAGATTCTAAAGGGAACACCATTAAACACAAAATGTTGTGGGGAAGTGTGGCTGATCTTAAGGAGAAGCTACCATGTGTCCATGTAGTTCATACATTAGGACACCAACGTGTAGGAATACACGTTGCCGGCAATACATTGGCTGATGAAGCGGCCAAAGCATCAGTAGCTACGGCTTCTGTGGCTGCAGTGACTCGTTCTCAGACGAGGTTGGATAATGAAATACTGATTGCCGTTAAAGCTTCGGCTGCAGGCAAGACCCTTCCGAAAGGATACCCTACGAACTATACTTATCATATCAGTGCACAGAATGTTGCTTTTGCAACAATTCCAGAGGTAGGAGATCGAGTTATCCCCAATGAAGACCAAAGATTAGAGCTGATAACAGCTGCACATGAGGGTGTCGCTTCTGCACATGCTGGTATACAGGCCACTATCACCATTCTACAACAACGGTACTGGTGGCCTGGTCTATGCAGACGGACTAAACAGTATGTCCTTTGCTGTGACATTTGTCAGCAGATTAAGGGCTCGAATATCAAGCGCCCTCAGCAGACATCTCTCTTAGTGTCAGACAAGCCACTCCATTGTGTGTACCTGGACCATTGTGGTCCCTTGCAGCCTGATGGTGCATATAAATATATTTTGGTGGCTGTAGATTCCTGTTCTAGATTCCTGTGGGTATGGCCACAGCGGTCGGCTGACGCCCGGACTGTTATAAAAGATTTGCTGATCTTTATCTGTACATATGCGGTTGCAGCATTCCATTCGGATCAGGGCCCTGCATTTGCCTCTAAAGCTTTCAGGGACACCATGAGAACGATGGGTGTTGAGCTCCATTACTCCTCACCATACCATCCCGAGGGAAATTCGGTCGTGGAGAGGCGGAATCGTGATCTAAAGCAGTCCTTAACAGCTCGAGTATTAGGTTCAGGCCGCAGTTGGTTGCATCACTTATATGGGGTCCAGAGAGCACTGAATAATCTACCAAGACGGTCCTTGGGGGGAAGGTCTCCATATGAGGTACTCTTTGGGACACCTATGTATGTCCCCGATCTTGATGCCCCTGGTATGGTGGCAGCAGAAACACCATTTGACATAAAAGAACGTCTTGCTGTTTTACAGGAGCTTCAACAATTCCGTGATGATAAATTATCTACAAGTGCTGCCACCTTGGGAATAAGGGAATTGGCGAAAACTTCAACTGGCTGGATTCCTAACGTTGGGGATCTGGTTCGTGAGAAGATCGCTGTGAAAAAAGAGTTTGGTCCGTCGTACAGGGCACCTGTACCGGCCTTGGGGATAAAAGGCACCAGGACTGTCATCCTTCCACCATTGTCTGGTTCCAAATCTAACAGATTCATCTCCATTGATGACATCAAATTACACCATGTGGCCGATTCTTCACAGTAGACCAGGAGGTCCCTTGGGTAGTTCCCGATCCCCTCTCACTACCCAACAGGACATCCATCTACATAGTAGGATGAATATCGCTACTTCTGACTATGCTACTATGTCATCTGTTGTTCCAAACACTTCCTCGAACATGGGGAGGGCGGAAAATGAACTTTTGTTGGTTCCTGTGACAACTGCGGAGAACATCCCGCTTCAGGATTTGGCTGTGTTCTACACGAACACTTCCATGGTGAATGACGTTGTCTATCAAGAACTTCCACGAGCAATGGATGAGAATTCGACAGGTCCTGTGTTTGCAGAGACTTCCTCTGGCTATTTTGTAGACATTGATGATTTTTCTTCGGATTCATCCTCAACTAAGTCTGACAAACATTTGAGATATAGCCAATTCTATCAATGGCTTAAGGAGAACTATTTGATATATCCATGGAACTATCTCTGGTTCTGTTTGACATTTATTGCATTATTTTTATGGATTGGTTTTGTGACTGTTTTCTTTTTACTAATTAATGGTCACTATATCGCTGATCGCTCCTCTGTAGAGCCTGTTGATGAAATTTTAACACCACATCATTCTTCACATAAGGTCCGACGTGATTTGTCCCCAGTCAACATTTCAGCTATACCAATTACTGATGGGATTGTGTGGGACAAAGTTCTGTTCGATATATATGGGCCTACAGAGATAATGCAAATACCATACGTGTTCAAAATTTCAATGTCTGATGTTATTACACCTAATGTTGTCTCTGATGATTGGGATGTCCAAACAGTTGATTCCATGCTAACTGAAATGAAGGACAATTCCGCTTTTGGAAGTGATAATGTATATGATTATACAATGAATTATGGGGAAATGTTCTGCTATAACAATTGGGGACATCACTACCTACACCGTGCAACTAGATATAGGCCTCTCTTGAATTATACACAATGGGAACATTGTTCGACACCACGAGTGGGGAGTCCGAAGTTTTACAGCGAAAAATTTACATACTTCTCTGGGCATGATACAAGGAAGGCAAAGTCGTATTATTTTAAATTACCTCCAGCACAAATTAGAAAACTGCTGCTAACAGATACGAAGCTGATTTATTCAGATCCCTTTGTTTCCCGGCTCTCGATTGAGGGTTACGAATATTGGAAAGATACTGTTGATTTGAAAAGTGTATGGGGGACACAAGATTGGCAGATACAGGGTAGGGAGGCTTTGTTTCGAGCTTGCCTGATTCCTGTGCAAATGATCTTCTTAAATGACACTATTGAGCAGACGTCATGTCTGGGGCTAGCGAAAATCAAAGACTTGAACACGCCCAGTATCCCTACTCCGACAAGGTTTAAAGATTGGCAACAATTTCTCAATGTCTCAGAAGACAGGCTAGATGCAATGGTTAAGGCTGGTGCCTATAATTCTTCACTTTCCCGTCCCGGCGGGTGGTTGGTTTGGCCCTCCGACACTGATGAGTGTCAGAAACGTTTCTTAAATTCTTCAGGGGGTTTTTCCATTCACAAACCTGACCCTCACTTTATATCAGGTCAACATACAGGTATAATTGCAACATACAGTGTGGGTAAACTGTGCCAGCAATGGGTGCAGACAAACACGCTAACAGCGGTTAAGCAACACCTGAACACTCTTTCTGACAGTATAGACTTACAGGATTTTCTGTTGGGTCCTAGGAAACATCGCTCGAAATGGTTTTTATATGCTATGTACAATGAGATTTGGAAACTTTCCCAGATTGAGGCTGCTGCACGTTTAAGGCAACTAGATAAGCAGAATTTGGAAAAAACATTAGCTGTTGTCGACAATGGCATGAACACGCTGTCCAACAGGATTTATTCGCTATCAAACATAGTGTTGTCTGCTATTGATATCACTCAGACTGACTTGTCCCGGTTATATCATGGGCAAACGCAGCTACGTTCCATCATACAGCTGGGTTGGACATTACAGACACTGAAAAGTGGCCACATTCCATGGAAGTACATTAATGGTAGTGAACTATTTGCTGCTTTTAATTTTTCCAGGGAACAAGAGACAATGGCTAAAAGGGAGGCTCGTTTCACCATGCTTCAAGTGGAGAAATTAGATAAGTTGCCCTTCACGGTAGCAGAGAGTCCTTCAACTATCTGGCTCTTGCACGGCATTATTAATTTACCGATTTCAACCTTTCGTTTCTCGAGCTGCCTGAAACATCTTGCGGTGGGACGATATGAGCAGCTAGGAGATAGCTTTATTAAGGAAGAGTGGGAGTTGCCCTTTGACTACAGATGTATGAACGGTGAATAGGAGGTCTTTCTTAGCGGAAGTGAATGTGAGACTGCTGTTCATCATTCTATGATTTGCAAACAGGTGTCCCTTCATGGTCTTTGCAATGCGGGGGTCGCAAATTTGGCCTTTTTTCTGAAGGGTACTCCCGTCCCCTTGATTCGTCCAGTATTTCATGTACTTTCCAATGGAAGTTACGTTCTACTGAATGATCAAAGCTGTTGCGGCTTGCGACCTGGAATTGCCTACGCAATTTCAGTCACGAAGGTCGTTACGTGTTGTGGACATGTTTTGTTTCCCCCCACACAAGAGATACAAGTGTCTGAAATGTGGCCCCACATAGATACTATTAATGTGAACTATGACAAGTTGAGTAGACTAAAGGCGCTATTGTTTCAGAAACAGGTCACCTTGACATCCGCAAAAGAGACGTATGCTCTCCAGATTGCGAGATCATCAGCCGAGATACAATCCCTTTTAAATACCGATTTCCCCAACCACTTTGGAGAGCTGATATCAAGAATATTCAATGCTACAAGCATCACTGGGATTGTGCATTTCTTTAAGGCTGTCGGTCTGGTTTTGTGTCCATCTTCCATACTGTCTTCGGAGTCATCCCATCAGCCATCCATTCTCTCTTTTCTAGTGTGTTTGGTGGCTTTCCGATTATTTTGGCTTTAATTGGCGGACTACTACTGCTATTTCTTCTGATTCGTGGTGGTTGTTTCTTTCCAGCAACACAGAGCAATGGAGCCGCTCCCGTCAACCCCACTGTGCCGTGAACGCATGGATCGGATCTTCGGTACACCTTTGCTGGTGGAACTGGAATTTGACTGGTCGTTGTCATTCCGGCCGCTACTCTGGTGTGTACAGCCGGTCTTCCGCTGCATATGGTGCCTCTTTGAACATCTGCCTATGGTCTGTCTTGCTGTTGCTCCGACATCTCCTGTGGACCACGAACTGCTGATGTCCCCGATGAGGGTTCATTCACGGTCATGCCCCTTGAGACTGAGGTTGCTCCGCGAGGCCACCTATGAACTTTCTGTTATAAGATCTGATATGGATGAGGGCGCTGCGGCGAGTGCCGATACACCGAATGTGGCTCACTTCTGCTCTGTGGATCCGTTTGTCTGTCCAGCTCTCGATTTTACTTCAGACGATGTTGACTCATTTTTAAGTTCCTTAAATGGTGACTTCGATGACATTCTTCAAGATCCTGCATATAGCACATGATTTGATGAATTGGCTTACCAGTTCCCGGTTCTAAAATAAGCGATTATACTAAATGTTTGCTGTACTGGTCATGGTTGATATTAATCTCTCTGTATGTTTTTTGAAAACGAATTTTAAACACATAGCAATTATTTTGTCATTTAGTACATTTTTTAGCTTGAGTTTTAGGTTTTTTGTTTTTTTGTTCAGTAGCAGCTTTTTTAGCATTTGGATTACTTTACCTTCATCATACCTGTTACGGCAATGGGGAGGGTGTAGTGAATCCTAGTTTGTTTTACCGGAATAACAAGAGTTAGCTTAGCCGTAGGCTTGTAAACTCGTGCCCCCGTCACCCAGTGACTTTTAACCTACTTGGCTTGCTCTGTCTTAGTCCATTTAATTATTTATTTCCTTTAAGATGGCGGCCTTGTTTATAGTTAGGCCACTTGTTATGGGTTCTATTATCAGTGTCACTACGCCAAGGCGTCAAGATCAAGCACGAAAGACAAACATACAGTAGGTATTCACACTTAGGGATTTTCCCTCTCTATACTTTCGAGGGACTGTTGATATTAATTGCCGTCCCAAGCATGCCTGTTATCTATTGTTATGAATATCACTTATGTCAAGGGACCTTGTAGATCTGTATAAATACAACACACTTTAGACAGATAATCAGAGGGATTCCGACCAGAGGGCATCGCCACCATCGCTGATACCGATGCTGCAGTCGTCAAGACGCTGACCCAGTCTTCGTGTCCCTGCGGAGTCTGAGATAGAGACCTCATTCCAAGGTAACGAGGGTTGGGGGCTCCACTCATGGACACGGCTTTGGCAGATTAGGTTTAACAAACACAGCTCTCCTTTTAGGTAGGAGGTTAGAACTATTCTCCTTAGGGTATTAGGGCATATTCCATCTTATACATATACATATATTTCTTTTATATATTGCACAATGGTGGGGGTCTTTATAACAATGACTCTCTTCTTCACAATACTGTTGCTTGGTATATTCATTATCCTAATCATTGCAGTTCATGCAACTTATCACAAAGTGCAGTTATGTTGAATAAAAACTATTATAATTTCACTGCATCTGTGTTATTGCCTTTGTTTGTATGAGACATAATAAATCTGTGAGAAAAGGGTAATTTCCGTTTAACCACGACAACCCTGAGATATCTTGCTTTGAGTCCATGCGTAAGAGACTGCCACAAATCACCTTTTACTAATTTGTTTCTGGTGAGGTGCTGCTAGTGAGCCGATAAGGTTGGGACAACAGTTGCAACTTGTTGTAGGAAAGACTCAGTCGCCTACAAACAAAAGTACTGTTGTCTAAAACCATCAGTCTTGCTCAGAGCAAGAGTCCAAACTACGACAGGACATTTCTGAAAACTTGACACCTAGTGGAACCTAGGATTGGGTAACTTGTGGCGCTCTCACCAGGTTCTGTTACCATGAATCTTTAGCAAGCCTCAAAATTTGGCAAAAAAAAAACCATATTTTCCTCACATTTCGGTGCTGCAAAGTTCTGGAATCTGAGGGGAGCCTCAAACTTCCTTATACCCAGCATTTTCCCACATCTCCCGATAAAAATGGTACCTCACTTGTGTGGGTAGGCCTAGTGCCCGTAACAGGAAGTGCCCCAAAACACTACGTGGGCACATTGAGATTATCAATGGGAAAGCTACCTGTTTTTGCAGGATGGGGGGGCACCTGTGCTTTTGGTCCTGGGCTCAGCAGCCATCTAGGGAAACCTACCAAACCCATACATTTCTGAAAACTAGAACCCTGAGGGAATCCAGGGAGGTATGACTTGCATGAACCCCCCCCAGTGTTTTCTTTCCCAGAATCCTCAGCAAACCTCAAATTTAGCTTTTAAAAAAATCACATTTTCGCCACATTTTTGTGTGGGATCACCACACCAGCACAAATTTCCTCCCACCCAACGTTCCCCTCAGTATCTCGATAAAAATGATACCCCACTTGTAGGTGGGCCTAGTGCCTGTAACAGGGAAGAGCCAAAACCATGTTGAAATTGAGGGGGAACCAAAGCAGGTCCAAAAGGGCAGTTTGAAAAAAAAAGTTTTTAGGCAGACGAGTGAGGCAGAATTTGTATCCGAATAGATGCAACAGTGCAGGGTGGTAGTAATTTTGTGGATTCCTGCAGATTCCCGGAAGGTTCCATCACAAAAATGTGGTGAAAATGTGTGATTTCATGCAAAGTTGCAGGTTTGCAGGGCTTTGTGGGTAAGAAAATGGTGTGGGTGCATGTGAAGCACACCATCCTGGACTCACCCAGATTTTTAGTTTTAAGATGTGTCTAGGTCTCGTAGATTTTTCCCAAAGTCCAAAAAGTGTAGCCCTCACCATTCCAAGTTGATCTGGGGTAATGGCCCCATCTGCCCACTGGTGAGCAGAACAAATTTGTCCCCATTTATTTGGGGTGGGGGTATGGCCAAAACACACACACACACACACCAGTCCTTGGCCCCTAATAACCCAAGGGGGCAGAAGTGCGCAACAGTTGGGTGTGCCCTTCGGGGATCTACCCTTGCCAAAGGGGTCACCCCAACCCCAAAGAAAAACAAACAGAAAAAAAAATCCCTGGTGTCTTTGTGGCTTCTGCTCCGGGGCAGATGGACCTAAAAATAATAGGCTGATCAGTATGTATGTGTGTGCTGAAAAAGTAAACCGTTTTAGTTTTGTATAGCAAAAATAATTATCAGACTTCTCTCTCATATAAATACATAGCCAACAAGTACAGAATGGGCAGCAGCAGAGCACATTTTCTTACGCGCAGAACAGATAATGCATGTGCAGTAGCTGGCAGGCCGGCACTTTTACATATCAGCCCGCTGAATACCAAAGCTCGTAGCCTGAATTCCACCTAATTCCTCATTAATTTGGTACGAGACACTCCCTACCCCTTCATCTCACTCTTGCAGGTTACGGATTTTTGTCTTTGTGATGGTTTTTCCAACTTTCTCTTCTCCCGTCTGTTTGTGTGTCTTTCTCGCTCTTGCACTCATTAAATGTCTGATGCGGAAAAATAAGTGCCGGTCCCGAAAAATAAGCATTGGTGGCCCCCACTGGCAACCCACGGTTCAAATTAAGCACTGGAATAATATTAAATCCAAATGGCTGAGGATTTTCTTCTGTTTGCTAGACACAATGATTAGGCCTTTGTTTTGTAAAATCAACACCTGTTCATTGTAGTATGTGTTATAGGAATAGGCCCTACATGAGTGAGAGTGCTGAAAGGATGCACCCACATCAGTGCCGTGCTTAGAGGTGAAGGTTTTTTTCTGCAGACCTCGCCGTTAGTGCTCAGAATTTGGGATGTATCCAGCTGGCTGTAAAATGCGAATATTAGTGTTAAGTGTTATTAACACCTAGCTCTGCCTGACTCGGGGGAGTATCTCTCGTTATGTATCACCATCAGCCACGTTTGAGGTGAAGGATAGGGAATCAGTAGGTATCCTGTAGCCTCCTGGATTTCTCTTCATAGGGTTTGTTCCAAAATGGCCATAAGAGACAATCATTATGAAGTGACTTTTAAGGACGATATATCTTGTATTTCCTAGTCAGTTTATAAAGCCAGGATATATTCGCTGGTGTTGTCATCACAAGTAGTAGATACCGAATTACAAGCCACTGTTTCTCACCTTGGTTTGGTAATTGAAAGTTCGAACTTGCATTTAAAGTTGTTTGTTTGGATTTATTCCTTTTTATTAATACTTTCAGTTCAACAGGAACTCAGAACTCTAAGGGATGAAAGCGTGAGTTTTAATTCCATCATTATTATTTTATATTCACCTGTTTCTGACTAGGAAAAAGCTTCCTTGTGTCTCGCGCATATGTCGGGAAAACATAATCTGATGAAAATTAAAACGTTCGTTTTCGCAGAAGGAGAGTTTCTTATGTCTTTTCGTGACCCCCTCAGTGACGCTGTGGAATCCGTATGAACGGTTTCCTTATTGAAGTTAATGACGCTTGCGTCAAATCCCATTCATGGCGTGCACCGGACTCAGGGGTGTGGCTTGCTGGGCTCGGGGTCCGCACGGGGTCCAGCGGGCCCTTGCAATCATGCTTTTAGTTTCACCGCCGCCTCTCGGTAGCAGCTTCAAAGCCGTTATTCCCTCGGACGTCCAGAGTATCCAGTGTCAATATATTGTCGGTCCCAGAAATTGTCTTAATATTTGGTTTTGTTAATATAAACTCTTTGTATGAAACAAATATAACTATGCGCCGTGAAAGCTTAACAGGTTAATACCTAATCTATTCTTCAATTACGTACCGTGAACTCCCACGTCCAGTTAGGTGAAGGAGTGAGCACAGGGAGGCGCACCCTAAGAAAGGAATAACTTTAGCGCGGCTCTCAAGGAGAAGGAGGGAGAACGAGGCCGAATTTAGCAGGCAGAGGGATTATGGATGTACAATTAGTCCTTCTTCAAGTGGAGCCCACATTAGTCAAACATGATTTTAGTGGAGGCAATATGATGTGATCGAGTGGATTCTGCTTCTTAAAAATGATACTCATTGCTCTTCTCAGGATTTGTCCTGTCTCAAACTCTTACTTAATGCTGTGATTCATACTTGAGCGGTAAGTAAGACAGCGGTATCTGGATTTGTGGTTTCAGAAACACGTGATGGGTGAATACAGACTTGCAGTGAAAGGAAGTGAAGAAGTTGCATACGAATCGTGAGTCGATCGTAATAGAACAGCCTGGCCATATTGAATGAGACATGTTCCTGTTTGGCATCTGCATCCTCGAGCAGCACTGAAGGAATGCGTCTTCCGGGCTCCTTTGTCTATTTGGTGACACAAATGGAGATGGCGCAGGTGATCAGCCTCTGATAGAACAATGCCTCTTGTTACACAGGAAATTAAGCTGCGTCGTTGTCTACTTCATTTGCTTCTTGGTTTCCTTCCTCGTTTTCCACAGATGTTTTGAAAATGAAGCTGTGTGTTTTTCCACCAGTAACCTCCTGGGGCCTTTTCTTTCTAGAAGTTACTGATAATGATGTAGATGCATTCAGAGAGATGCATACGTGACCCTGTAGATAAATGAAGGTCACTGATTTATACAGTATCAATATTTTTTTATGCTCAATTTTCCTTGATGATCCTAGGTCTTCGAGAATAAACTGTTAAGCGACTGAGCATCTTTGCACACAGAATGTGAGTTTGGTGCTGCTCCGCAGTGTCCAGGGTCATCTTAACACCAGACTGTTGAGGTGGCATGCAAAGCACTTGTTGCATAAGTAGTTCCTAACAAAACCCTTTGACTTGGCAGATACTTAAGATTACCGTTGTAATGTGATGTCTTTTACATCTCTGCGATAGTGGTATTATGACCTATGTAGAATGCATTTGGTAATCAGATCAGGTTTGCAAAGGGGGTGAACATATATGTGGACTTGGCTATTACATTGAACTACAGTGTGTGGAAAGAGATTACATAATGTGTGCTCTTATCTGATATATAACTGCCAGTGATAGGATGTGGACCCTGGACCTCCTATTCATTTTTCACTTATTTTTTTGCGAGCACATAACATTATGGACAATGTGACATTATGGACAATCCCCCCACCACATCTTCAACAGAGCCACTGAAACCATTGTCCCCCAAGCTCTGCCTCACCATCAACTGCTCCCAAGCAGACACCTCCTTCCCTGACGACTGGAAACATGCTGAGATCAACCCTCTCCTCAAGAAACCCTCGGTGAACCCTACCGACCTCAAGAACTACAGGTCCTTCTCCCTGCTCCCTTTTCCAGCAAAAGTAATTGAGAAAGCCATCAACAGCCAACTTGCCACTTTCATCGAAGACCACAACATTCTCAACGCCTCCCAATCTGGCTTCAGAAAAAAACACAACACAGAGACAGCCCACCTAGCCGCAACGGATGACATCCGCTCCCTGCTGGACAAGGGGGAGACTGCGGCCCTCATCCTGCTCGACCTCTCGACAGCCTTCGACACAGGCTCCCACAACACCCTGATATGAGACTTCACGAGCCCCGCATCAGAGACAAGGCCCTCGACTGGATCAGATCTTTCCTCTCCAGCAGAACTCAATGAGTAAGACTTCCCCCTTCCTCTCAGACCTCATACCTATCACCTGCGGAGTTTCCCAGGGACCCTCCCTCAACCCCACGCTGTTTAGCATCTACATGGCCCGCTAGCCGCCATCGTCCGAACCTACAGACTCAACATCGTCTCCTACACTGACGACACCCAACTCATCCTCTACCTAGCCAACGAACCCAACACAGCCAGATGCAACTTCCGCGAAGGCATGGGAGCATTCGCCAACTGGATGAAAATCAGCTGCCTACAACTCAACACAGACGAAACTGAAGTACTCATCATGGGCCCACAACCCGACACGTGGAACGACTCCTGGTGGCCCCCCACCATTGGAAGCCCGCCCAACCCCACGAACCAAGTCCGCAAACTCAGACTCATCCTGGACTCTAAACTCAACCTGGACCGCCAAATCAACTCAGTCGCATCCACCTGCTTCTGCACCCTCCTTCGCAAGACATTCAAATGGATCCCCCTCAAACACAGAAAGACCGTCACACACGTCCTCATTACCAGCAGACTGGACTACAGCAACGCGCTCTATGCCGGAATCAACAAGAAACTCACCAGCAAACTACAGAACATCCAGAACGCCGTCGCCAGTATTAATTGTTACTATGGCCCCAATTTAATGCAAGTAGTCAGAAATTATTGTTTGCTCATCTTAGTATAGTGACTAGGTCCTGCAGTGTCTTTGAGATCCATTCCTTATATCTGTCTTGTTGTGAACTGTGTTTTGAAAGATTTCTCAGACAGGTTTTGTAAATAATGCTAAGAGCATGTTGACATTTTGGTGGCAGAAAAATGAAAGCCCCATCATACAAGGTGTTCACCATCTTGTTATGGTGTTAAATAAACAAAGTCTTGCTGGGTTATTAAATGTGTGGTGTCTGACAACTCAAAATTGGGTTGTGCAGGAAAGATCCAGCAGTGTAATTAAGGGCTATTACTTTTATATGTCTTCTATTTTGTTTGTGGTAAGTTTCCTTTGGCATATTGTATAAGTATGGCTTAAAGCAGGCATTCATGTTTGTGATTGAACATGTAGATGGACTTGTAGAATCTTGTCATATACCATGACAGTTTGGTATGTCATCATGTAAACAGTCTTATTGAGTTAGTCAATCAACAGCGATGTTACCGTTCAAGATTAGGTTATGCACGGCAATGTGTGTAAAAATATGGAGTAAAAATGTTATTATTAGCAAACTGGGTCTTTGGAAATTGCATTCTTGGGCTAGAGGGAATAATTGGTTGGTGGAATCATCCTGCTATAGTATCTCCTCATGGAGAAGACTAGTGAATAATGTAGTGACAGTTGTCGGGTATACTTAAAGTTCTAAGTGCAGCGCATGCAACTCGTAACTGGTTACATCTTACATACACTACAGTGTAGTGTGTGTATCTTGTACCAGGTTAAATGGAAGTAGGCAAACAACTGTAACATCTAGCCAATGTGTTACTATATAATTGTGAAAAATGTGGTCTATAGATTGAAATTACAGGATAAACATAGGCACAAGTATCCAATAATTATTAAAGCAATATCCTGTAAAATTTCGTAATCAACTTGTAAAGATAATCACAGGATGAATCCTTTTCCCAAAATAAAATCATTCATGATTAATTTTGTTCTCTTGAAGGATTATCATTTTTAAAGAGCCTCCTACGTAAATCCTTACATTATCTGGTAATGTCTCTATGTGTCTTTGAGACTTGTAACTGTGTCTAATGTCGTTGTCTATTTTTTCTGTTTGGCATAGCTGTCGTTCGTGGTTGCCACATCCTGTTTACTTCACTACTCTCTCAGTGCCTTGAAAAGAACATTGTTGATTATGTTCATGTTTTTTTGAAAAACCGGTTGTACAGTGGATATTTAGAATCTTTTTTTGTGGTTGTTTCTCTAATGTTCCCAGGTGCAATTTCTTCATGGTCCTGTGGTGCTACCAACATATGCTAAATTACATGAGCAGTAAATTATGTAGGCAATATAATTTATTTCATAGTAATCAATTCCTTGGTGTAGAGGGTGGGTGAAACCCTGAATCAGGATTAGGTTGTTTTGTTATATTCTAGTTTAATGTCACAGTTACTCAATTTATAAAAGACACCTTTAGTTTTCTGACAGCAGACTTGCAATTCATCTATTGAAGCATATTCCGTATAGATCATTTATTTTTTAGTGCACTCGCTAAAGTCTCAGTTCGTGTATTATGAATGTTAAGAGTGGCACACTAATTGCACAGTTTGCTGTGTATTCAAAGGTGGGCATTCTTACAAAATATGAATGTGTTGTAGTTTATACGCTGTTTTCCTTTTTGTTTCACTTTTTGTCTTCAGTTTACATGCAACATTGAGAAAGCCAATGGCCTTAGCCATCAAAGGGTGAAACAAGTGGTGGCTCAGCTTTTGTATATACAAATATAGTCTGAAATGCTGATGACTCCTTCGACATCCATAGAGTTGATAATTTCACAATAAAAAGATACAGAAAAGCTCTACGAATATAATATTTTCCTTCTACTTCCTATTATTTCTTTGGAGTGTACTAGCTCCAGCTAGTTCTGGCCACAATTGCTTCTTTAACTGAACAGGCGCCCAACTGTGCTCTCCCTGGTGGGCCTCACAGGGTCTAGAACTACTTTGCTAAAAGGAAGAAGCTTTGAATGAATTAATAACATATTCTGTGTTTTCCGGGCCGATGCTAGAAAAAGGTGTCCGCTTACAATCTGGCCTTTATGATATTACCTCAACATGGTCTGTGTAACTTTCTACGTCAACGACATGAGAAGCCAAACGTGTCTTCTGCTTTTGCTGGTATCCCATGATATTTGTCCTACCTAACCGAGAGATGTAACTGGTCATCTGCTTACTAAGTAACGTCGGAGTGTCTCCTGCACAGTGTGACTCCTAATTATAGGAGACAAAGACAATGGAGTAAAACAGAGTCAGCAACTTTATTTCTTTCCTTCACCAGGCATGTGAACGGCATACTCAAGTGAAAGTGTGTGACCAGGAGCAAGCATGCTTCACGCCTCAGGCTCATGCCTCGTCTACTAAGTGCTGGTTTTGTTAAGGTGTTAGGGTAATGTTTCTTCTTAAAGTACTTTGGCATGGATTATTAATATTGCTAAAACCCATCATTTGGAAGATTAATCAGTCCTGCACCCTGAGTAACAACTTTCTGATTGCGCTTAAGAATTTGAAGTGTATCTAGGTAAACGGTTGTCAGGTGGTAGGCTGTCTCAAACTTTCAAGACTGGTGCTAAGGAAGCTACTCCACGCTTTGAGAAACTGGAAAACCTAGAAACAATCAGGACTTTAGTTCCAGTAGGTTTGCTAAGCTCAAGTACTCCGTAGCATGACTATTTTCATCTTGGGTTGATGGACAACACCTTTGAGGAGCTTTAAACACCCCAGAATATGTTCCTTGATTTTACACGGGTTTGAACAGGCTTCCTCTTTAGGATTTGATAGATAGATTGGAAGGTAGCACAACCTTTAGAAACTGTAAGGCCCTAGGGTGGTCTGCTTCTTGCATTATTGTGGGTATTTTCTTACATTGAAGGTCGATTTCCATACAGGGTGAGTAATTCAGAGAATGGCACATTGTGCTACTCATATAGAATCACAGTGAAACCCAAAGTTAAGAAAAATAAACTGCCCTGCATGATGTGTTGTACAATTAAGGCACAATATGTCAAAACACATAGGAATTCAAAGTGTAATTCAGTGTTAGGTTGTACGTGCATTTATGGACACTGATGAGGCTTCCTTAGTTGACTTTATAACTTTAAATATTCTATTATTTTTTGTAGGAAAGAGAGGAATGGTTCAATGAGAGTGTGAAAAGTCTCAGATAAAGCACAACAGGGAAAGCGGTACTCCGGGACGTCGCTTATGAAGCAACTGTGCTTCATAAGAGGCTTTTTGATTGAAGGGTGCATTTTCTTGTGGCATTGATTAGGTTTATAATGGCCTATTATGAAGGCACATTTTCACAAGTGGGAACGCTCTCTGGCTTGGAGGTAAGAAGGCCCGAAGGGGCAAGTATACCAGTTTCCAACAAATAGCACAATTACAATTACAATCACAACTACCCATAACAGAAACAACCTGCGATATAGTGTTGCGTTGGAGAATAAACAATTTTCTGGCTGAATTAACACATATCCTGATGATGTTCTCATTATCTACATAATGTGGCATCGTCCATTTTTGACAATAAGCATGATTCTAAATCTCCTAACTGATCCTTTAGAGTCATGGTTGACTCTAACCTGCGGACCCTCACAGTACCAGTTAATTGACATGTGTGTGAGTAAAGCTCCTAGTCCTCCAGATGATAGATATTCAAGGCAAACTGATCTGCTCCCTTCCTCTGAGGGAGCCTTGTCTAACATGTAAGCTGAAGCTTGAAACCAGCCATGCCACAGCCAACTCAAAAAGAGGGATCCCCTGACACCCTTCTGGATATGAACCTGAACAACTGCACAATGTCATGGTCCCCTGGAGCAAGCACAAACTCTTCTCATCCCTAGGACAGTGGCATACAGTATCCTGAAGGGTTTGGGCAGTCGCTGTAGCACCCAACCACAGACCCACTCTGACCACCACAGTACAACTGCCCTGATTTGGGATAAGATATAAAGCCAAATCAAGCCACAGTTTACCTGACCTTTACTGCCTGATGTCAAGGTGTCTTACCTGCATTGTGGACAACCATGACTCTACCCTCACCATAGGTCTGGATAGTCAACTGACTGCCCAGTCCCCTCCCCCACCCCCAATGGAATTGGTGTTTCTAGGTGAGTGAGAAATGGTATACTGCAAAAGCCCATAAGATTTCGATAATCAACGTGTTGCCCTGTGTGGATAAATGAACACTGTCCGTGTGGAAATAGGCATCACGTTGGAGGCAACTGTGGGGATCTTAATTAAAAGACATTGTGTATAGCCGTCTCTTCAGATGACTAATAATAGGTCTGACTGATTTATAAAGGCCAAATCTCCACACCCGCCGGGGTATGATGAGACACCATGCAATTACTACCCTTTTTGATACCCTGGAAATCTCAATCAGTGCCCCGTAAAGGCTTCGTCCAGTGAGTGCCCAGTTGTTGCCTTTGATGTAAAGACTGATGAGTGCATGTGAAAGCAGCATCCTACCTGCCACTTCCTTTGCAAGTTGTCAAATGGTTTCGAAGCATTGACTACCTCCAGTGCCCAATGTATCTCCCACAAGTTCAGAAATTCTGAATGCTCCATTAAAGGTGAGTTGAAAGGCCGCCAAGAACAACATAGTATTATATTTAGAAATTCACACAGTGGGGAGGACCCTTGGAATCCTTCTAAGCTTGCCCGGGTCTATGTGCCGCATCCTATCTGTCACTGCATCCCCCAACCTTTCCAAGCCTTCTAAGCTTTCCTTATGAGAAAGGCATGTGAATGCTCAGGTGCATTTGCAAGTTTATAAAAAAGGCCAGTGCTTAGATGTGGCAACTAGCACATGCAATGGAATTTTCCTTCCATCCGCTTATGCTGCAGAAAACCCATCTCGCTATTCAGTGAGCAATGCTGCACTTGTGTGCTTTCTTGTGAATGAAAGATAATACTGAACAGCCTTTTCCTGTGCCCTCCTTTTTTTGGTGCAAGGCTGGTAGCAGTTAGTTCTGGAAGGAATGAGCACCAAAATTGCATTGTAGCCCAGGAGAAGGAGTGATCTTTGACTCTGCCCCAAGACCGACATGTTGGCAATCCTTCAACTTGAAACGAGACAAGGCATTGGTTGTTTTGTTCAGAATACCGGTAACATCCTACGCTCGGAATATATTATTATATTATTTTCTAAATGCACAAGAACTAGCTCCTTAACAAATCTCAGTACCATTCTGAATTTTGCGTATTCAAAGTTAGTGGATTTGACCACCAGCATGCTGTCTGGCAAAAAGGTAAGTGGTTCCTGAAATGGCCTGCCCAAACTGACAGTGCCACCAAAATGGGGAACAATTTGAAGAAAGTAACATTGTTCGCTAACCTGAATGAAACCAGTTTTGCGGCCATGGCTGGACACAACATTTGTAGTCGAAAATGGCACCGAAGCCAACGCTATCTACTATGTATGTGAATAAACCCAAATCTCGCCTAGGCTGTACTAGGCCTGGCCATGCCATGGAACTATCAAAGTCCTCTAGAAATGACAATCAGATCCTCCTGCTTTAACTCTGCTGACACATGTTCTGTGATGCTTTTCCCTTAGCTCAGACATAGCCTTTGCGATGAATGTTAAAACTGTATAGATGATCAAATAATCTGCAGTGCAATGTGCATTTGCCTCGCAAAACCTGTAGCTGATGTAACATGACCACATGTGCCTCCAAAGAGGCTCTCAGTGATGCCCGAAAGGCACTTACTTTTTCTTGCAGCAACCTACACTCCCCCATTAATGAGTGGGTTTCAATTCCTATAAATACTATGGTTGTTGCAATGCCTGCTGTTTTCTCCTCAGCCAATGGTACACCAAAAGAATCAATAAGCTCGATGAATTGCAATAGTGTGCTATGATATATGCCAGAACCTTCATGACCCAGAAATAAGAAATCTTCGAGTTAATGAATGACCAAGTGGGTACCTGGCACCTGGGAAAAGATTATTTCAAGAAAGTTGATGAAAAAGTTTAAAGAAGGCGGAAGACTCCGAACACCTCATGGGCAATGATTTATCATCTAAGAAGCTATTGTGAAATTGAAAACCCAACAGGTGAAATTGTCAGGATGAACAGGGAGGAGGCAAAAAGCTAATTTCACATCTGCCTTGACCAGGAGAGTGCCCCGCCTCAGTTGCCCAAACTTGGCTATTGCCCTCTCCACGGATTCATACCTTACTGAGCAAAGTCCTGGGTTGATCATTGATTGCCCTTTCACTTGGGGTCTGACAGGTTGTGTATTAGTCTAAACTCACCCAGGTTTTTTTTTTTTCCAGAACCAGTCCTTATGGTGAGCAGACCAAATTGTCGATAGGTAGGTTATCAAAAGGACAAGAATCTCTCCCCACGCCCAATTCCTTTTCAACTTTTTCTGTAGTATGTCCATACAAATTCTCAAGTATTGCTGATTCTTGCAGAACCAAGGACCCTTTACCCCTTCCTCCAGCCAGTATTCTAAAACCATAGCGTGAACCACAATAAAGTGGGTGAGCTACAGTGCATCTCGGTGGGAGTTTAGCTTGGGGGGTGGGGGGGGAATCAGTGTCAGTAGAGATACAGGAAAAAAGACCTTGTCACATAGAAATACCCTCAGACTACTTCTGACTTCCTTTGTCTTTGGATTCATTGAAATATTTAAACTCTGGGTGTATTACAGTCCTGCAGAATGAACAATTATGTTTCAATTTGAAGTTACCATGGGGCCTCATGTGAGTCTTTTTGTTGAAAGCCCAGTGAACTCCTATAACTTGCCCCCACCAAAGGCTAACTCCTCACCCCCTGTTGCAGTCCGAAAGGACACAGACTAGTAAATGGTATAGTTCTTGAGTCAGTTGATCAGTGACTAATCTACTTTTGACTTTCCTGCCTGTGGGAGCATTCTTTGGAATCTTTAGGATTTTCAGGCCCTGGTTTTACAATTGAGAGTTTAAAAAGCTCTACACAAGGCCCTGATCTTATTCTAACTGATCTAGAGAGGCCAGTACTCGTCTATGCAATTTATTGAGAGACTACCTACCTGTGTCTTCCGTTTAATGCTCCGTTCATAGGACAGTTGAGGACAAGGAGACAGCTGTCACTGATGCTGTAGGGGGAGTGCTTTGGTATTGTGCTTAGGGTGTGACCTGCTGCTGGGTTGCAGGCTGATCGGTTAGCACTTCTGCATTAACAAGTACAGGATGTGTTTGCTTGTCAGAATTTGTTCCCTCAAGTCTCTTTGTTATTTGGTTGTACTCTCTCAGCCCCAGCCCAGATAATCAAGGCAAAAACATGCTAAGCTAGTTACTAGCTCATTTTCTGAATCCAGGAGTAGTGTATTTTCTTGGGTCTGTCCTGGGCCACCCTCATCCCAGACTGCTGAGATTACCTCTGCAGAGCAGGACTGGCTAAGCCCTGATTGAGCATCCCTAAGAGAAAAGGGTTTGGAGCCCTTGTCAACCCGTGACCTGCTGCTGGGTTGCAGGCTGATCGGTGAGCACTTCTGCATTAACAAGTACAGGATGTGTTTGCTTGTCAGAATTTGTTCCCTCAAGTCTCTTTGTTATTTGGTTGTGCTCTCTCAGCCCCAGCCCAGATAATCAAGGCAAAAACATGCTAAGCTAGTTACTAGCTCATTTTCTGAATCCAGGAGTGGTGTATTTTCTTGGGTCTGTCCTGGGCCGCCCTCATCCCAGACTGCTGAGATTACCTGTGCAGAGCAGGACTGGCTAAGCCCTGATTGAGCATCCCTAAGAGAAAAGGGTTTGGAGCCCTTGTCAACCCGTACCCTCTCATGCCCCGTCTATCCCATTACCACCACTACCCAGCCCCCTTGGAGGTGTATCTTTCTTTGTGCGCTTAGGAACATGGGGGAAGCTGACTAAAGTGGGACATCCAACCATTTTGGGACATTCCTAAAGGGCTATTTTGGAAGGGCATATTTCTGTGATTTAGGGCTGCTGAGGGCTCTTTCGTGACCCCCCCCCCCCCCCCCCCCCCAGCGACCACAAGCAGCCACTGCAAATCCTTTAACAAATGAAACGATAATAAACCATGTTTATTATCGTTTCATTTTTTAAAGGGGCGGGGCATTGAGGATGAGGAGAGTGCACTGTGCACTCCCCTCATTGTGCATGTATTTTGGCCAGCCATATCTGGCCAGCCAAACACATATGCGCAGTAGTCTGTCTCCAGCCCAGCACTGTGTTGCTGGGCTGGAGAGAACAGGCACAGGCTCGCAGTCTGCCTGGGAGCGCCCTGGCTGGGCCCTCCCAGTCAATCCTAATGCTGCTCTGAGAAGCGTCAGGGTTGGCCACAGGGGAGGGTGGGAGCCTGTGCCTCCTGTGACCAGAAGGACAGAGCAGTGTCGGCACAGCAACAAAGCGGGAAAGATTAGTTTTTATCTTTTTTAAAATATAATTTAATGTGTATCCTCCTGCCTACCTCCCTTCCACCCCCCCCCACCCCTGTGCACGCTGCCCCACCCCCTTCACAGTGCTGCGCGCCACGACTGTCTGACTGAGAACTGAGTGCATGAGTGGGTAGCAATAAAGCTAGCAATTCCTCAGTGGATAGTGGCCTCATAACTAAAACCATGTCAGCATCCTGCACTTCTGCCTTTCTATTCACTTGGAAGCATCCTGAAGCAACCCCATCTACCTCAGTAAACAGTTATGTGTTATTAGTAGAATTACTAACCCCTATGTAACAGTTGGTAAAGAGCAATATTCTCTGAACAATAATAGCAAGGGAAGCAATTGTCACCCCTTACTAGTGTTGCCCAACAACCAATCAAATCCCAGAATTGTATTGGAAACCTTTTTAATAAATCCTAAATCGCTGAACCCCTATGTTATTGACCAAACACATGAGCTTTGAAAAACCTGGGTTTGAACCCGCAATCTTCAGAGTGAGAGTCTGAAATGTCAACCATTGGGCCACAATGACTTCCTCTTCTGAGACAGCACACAGGCAAGAATAAGATAAATCCTACACCAGTTTAAAAGATAGAGCGAAATTTAATAAATAAAATGTAAAATGAGACCAAAATGACAAAGGTCCAGCCAGTACACCCGTAGATATGCAGTTTTTAAGGTTTAAGTAAAAATAGCACCAGGAAGCAGAAAGAGCTAACTGTGGATATCTAGTCGCGCTTGCATGGGATAAAGTCACAAGTTCAGGCCGACTGCGATGAAGTGCATGCCAGACACAGGGGCTAGGTTAGTCCCACTGAAAAAGTTACCTTCTCAAAGTCTGGCACGCAGGATTCAGAACTTCAGGATTTCACAGGAGGAGCTCCACTGATGCCAGCTAGGGGTCCAGAAGATGGGGAGGCACCTCTTGGGGAATCACTCTAACAGAGACCAGCAGGGCTCAGGCAGATCCAGGCAGTCCTACGTGCAGCAGGTCAGCTGGGCAGTTGCAGGGAGTACACTGAACGGCGTAGTGACCCAGTAGCTCAGAACAGGAGGTCAGCCAATAGACCTTTGAAGTCCCTCTGGTAATCCTGAGTTCAAGGAGATGGTTGCTCTCTCCAAGCAGCAAAGCAGGCCTCAAACTGCAGGGCAGTCTTCTAAAGAATAGGTTAGGCCTCCAGCAGCACGGCAGTCCTATAAAGTACAAGACAGGCCTCAAGCAGCAGGACAGTCGTCTGAAGTACAAGGCTGTCCTTCTGTAGTTTTCCACAGGTCCAGGAGTGCATTGAAGTCCTATTTTTATACTTGGTCCCAGCTTTGAAGTGGATTTAACTTCTGGAGTTTCCCTCAGTTGATTCTGGAATTTCCTTCCTGCCTGCCGAGGCTCCAAGGATTCTGGGGTGCCATTAGACTGGTGTCAAGTTATTTGTGAGTGTGCTAAAGGCAGCCTTTGAAATGTAAATGGTGCAGGGAACAGTTTGGTCACTCCCATCCTGGCAGGATGGCCCTCTCCCAGCTTCACACACATCCTATTATTCACTGTCAGAGCCCAACACGCATTCCTGATGAGGGAGCAATTAGAGTCAAAAACATAATTCCACCTGTTCCCATTCAAACGTTAGCACATATTAAGGTAATCCACTGTCATCGTAAGAGAGGGATGGCCTCACAGTAGTGAAAAACGAATTCAGGAGGGTTTCACTTCCAGGACTTAAACATACATGTCCAACTTTTTAAATACAATGCACCTGGCCCTATGGCTGTTTATAGCCTATTTTATGGTGAGTTATATGTATTAAAAAGGGAGGATTAGGCCTAGCAAAAAAAAATTTTGCCAGGTCAAACTGGTAGCTTAAAACTGCACACAGGTTGCAATGGCAGGTCTGAGACATGTTTTAAAAGACTACGTAAGTCGGTGCTAGTGCTGTAGGCCCACTAGTAGCATTTAATTTACGGCCCTGGGTACATGGAGTACCACTTTGTAAATTACGTGTGCCAATCAGGCGTAAGCCAATTTTACTATGTTTTATGGAGAAAGAACAAGCACTTTAGCCCTGGTTATCAATGATGAAGTGCTTGGAGGCCTATAGGCCAACAAAAACGGGTTCAGAAAATAGGGCGGGTAAAGGCAGAAAGTTTTGGGGTGACACTGCAGAGTGGACCAAGTCTAGCAATAAGGCACAGGAAAGTGTATTGGAAGTTAATTTAGACTTTAGCATATACCATGGTTTTGGTCTAGGGCAAACTGACTTTCATCCATTTGCCTTTTACTTTTGGGACAATGCCTTCTGGCAAGTGATAGAGAGCTATATGGATCTGCTTTGGTGGTAGTGTGTTATATACAAAGAGCAAAAGTGAGGAGGAAGCTCTTTCTTCGTACTGCACAATGCCTTGCACACCCTCAAGAGATACCCGTTTCTTCCTCATATAATCAAAAGAGCTTGGAGGACAAGTAGAACGCCCTAGCTCACTTCAGTAGCCTACAAAGTGTTTGTTCAGGGCCATGACCTCTTTATACCTTACTGTGGCCTATGTTCTGCAGGTTCCTGGATGCATGGCAGGTGAGTGTCAATGCATGTGCTTAGTTGATCATTTCAAATACTGTACTGCGGTCAGTGAATCGAGGATATATTGTGCTGCCCTTCATTGTCTTGGGGTGTTTGGTATTGACCGGATGTAGCAGCTGTATGATCTTCTAAGGGTGAAAACAGTAATGTGACTGCAGACCATGGCTATCATAGGAGAAGCTCTGCCTTCATGGATTTTATTATCATTATTACCTGTTTACAAAGCGGTAGACACACGGTCATTGTGTGTATGTGTATAGAAACTACTTAAACAACGTACACTTTTCTCTCCCAAAGTATCACTCTCTTTCTATTTGCCTCTCGTGAAAAGACCTGAATAGTATTTTTGTGACATTCACCTATTCTATACTGATAAATGAATAAGGCAGAGTGGGCGAAATGTTTCACCTTGAAAAAAACCAGTGCCTAATTTGTTGGAGAGGGTGATATTTGTGTTTCCAAGTTGTAAGGGAGCGGCATGGTGCTAAGTTCTTTACCTTGCGCCTTTCTTTGCTCATGTCTTTGCGATAGAATACCTTTAAATTCCATTGTAGCTGTCGCTGTGTAAATGCCAGTCCTGTCAAGGTATACTTGTAAGAGCACCAGTCGCTCTCCAGTGACATGTTGAGGATTAATCCTAGATTTCGTGTGTCGTGAAGAAGGGAGTGGACTACTTCCAAATAAGGGATCTTTCTGTTCAGCCATGCAAAATGACCCGCCTGTATCATTACTCGGAGTGAACTGGCCTGCGTGCAGTGTAACCTCTAGACCAGCCCACCCAGATACTGAACTTGAGTAGAGTTTGGTTCCGAGCTTGGTACATTTGAGTAGGCGGACAAGCAATAGTTTAAGTAAAAAGTATTTGCTGACTATTGAAAAGGATCGTGAACTTGTGGTTTTACTATGGAACAGAATGAATGGTTTTTCAGGCCAGCTATTTTATGTAGTGTTGCGACTTTTTATAATTCTTTAGAAGTATGCCTAATGTCTCTGTATGAGAGCCGTACAGTGATTGCATCAATCTTACCCTTTGCTTTCAGTTTATGAAATTGGTTGAATAACTACAAGTCTTTCACTTTTGAACTGCAGTGCCTGGACAAAAGAAGAAAGGTGAAAGACAATAGGTAGTCAAGTAAATTGTTTAAAAGGAAAACGACATCTTATCGGCACACTGCCCGATGATTCTACATCTTCTCTAAAGGCTTTGGTGTGGAGTAAACTGGCTTGGAAAGCGGGGATACACAACCCCATGGGAAATCAGAATTTGCAAAGCCAATAATAATGGCTTTGTTAAGCATGCAAGGCTGTGCAATGCGCAAAAGAATTTGCCCAAAACATTTAAAGAAAGTGTGGCATAGTAGCCCAGGCACACTGGGCCTGTAACTGAAGTGCTTTCATTTTAAAGCAGCTTTGCACATGTGATGAGACGGAGCGCCGTAGATCACAGTTCAAAACAGTCGACGGTTACCTTTTGCTGTATATTGGCAGCAGCAACTATTTTTATTCTGATTTTGTCTTTGGGAAGCACGAGGCTGACTAGACAGCTGAAACTGGCTGCAGGTCGCACATGAAATAAAAATCCAAGGGAAGAGATATTCCATTTGAAAGTCTGTAGAGAAATATGTACAATTTGACTAGGCCTGCAACACATTTTTGCTTCATCAAATAAATCATTAAACTTGAATAATATTATTGATTCAATCTGTGAAAATGCGTCTTGAACGATTTGACGATTGCCAGAAAATGAAGGACACACTATAAAGTTAACCAGATAAGTAAAACTGCAAAATTAAAATCACGTTTTTTTTTTTATCTTTCTAAAGCTCAAATGATCAGGAATAGCGCAAACGGACAAGGCTGTTGGCAACACAAGTGGCTACATTGAAGCAACCCAACCCCTTGGGATTTTCAGCAAAAGTGGTTCTCTGATCAAATGCAGTAACCTAAAAATTTGTCTTGGGAGCTCATTCTGGGAGAATCTTTAATACCTACTACAGACAATGTTGTAAACTCTGTTTAAAACATTGAAAGTGGTCATATCCAGCATGGTGAACCATTCCAGAGCTCAGGACAGATCCATATTTAGAGGCACCCGTGACAAGGCAAGCCTCCATACTTTGAACCCTGCTGGTTTTGGAGTGAGTATTTAGGGAAATTCAGAGAAAGACCTTTTTGCACAGACTAATCTGTAAGCCCACAAGACTTGTGGTAACTCATAGTCAGCCTGCAAATGTGAGAGTGGGAAGGATTTTTTAATCAAATTTTCAACTGAAAAAGAAGGCTGGAATTTCTACCTATATCTGGGGGCTTGAATAAAAGTTCTTTGACGAATTGAATCGCAGATTTCTCACCACTTTAACAGCCTGAAATGATGTGTGTTTGCATAATGCCAAAAGTGTGTGCTTGTGATATGTACATTCACGCAATACTTCATTTCTGACTGCAGTGAAACAGAAGTCTTTGATGAAATGCAGGACACTCGGAGACTTAAAACTGGTTATATTATTGTATTGTATTTTATTGTATTGCAGCATTTATCAAGTGCATACCGCCTGTCTATGGGGCACTGAAGCACTTGCCTACTTGGAAAGCAAGCTCTACCTTGTAGGATGGGGTATGAGGTTGGAAGGTTGTTCTCTTTATTCTGTGATCCTACATGGAAAGTGTGTTATGCTAGATGACTGCTGAGGTGCAGCTATGGTATTCCGGGTGCAGCGCATTCGCAGGGAGAGATAGATACACAGTTTATGGTTTTCAGTAAGCGTGCAGGTTTGAGCAGCTCTGCAGGTCCCTTTAAGGTATTTTTAAGGTATTTCTTATGATCATATTCTACTAAGCAGGTTACTGCACTGGGTTGTTCAACCCGAGATTTTGTTTAGAGTTGTGGTCCTGTGCTGGCAAAATTGGAGGCAGAAGAAAAGTGGACAGATCTGCTCTGATGAGCTTCATTACTGTCATTGCATATCTTGAGTGTCATTGTGGGAGGTAAAGAAGCAATCATAGTGTATAGCTATTTAGGACCTGCATTGGTTGACTAGATTAAAGTACTCCGATGGACCAGCATTATGTGACAGATCTCAGCATTTATTCCACACCTTTTCATTTGGTGATGACCGGTTTATTGGCTGGTACAGTACTGGTAATGGGCAAGCACTGTAGCATACATGTCTTAATGTGGGTGTAACAGTGGTAATGTACAGATGGCTGCTGACTGCAGAATGTTATGATGCTAATATTAGTGTGATCCTGAAATGTTATAGATGAATTGAGATTGCTATATTATACCCAGACGAACCATATGTCCGCTCTTCTTAGCTTAGCTGCATATAGAAAGTAGTTTGCTGGTTGGGTTATTCCAGATCTGTGGGTTGCAAGCTGAACATTGAACTTGAATGTGCAATTATCTTTCCAGGTGCTAGCCCAGCAATGTGGGATTTGGTTATACTGGAAATAGCCATATTCTCAACTGTCGTCTGAAGTGTATGTGCTCCTGTATGCTTTGTATGTTGCTGTTAGTGAGTTCTAGAGCTTGGCCATTTGCTCTAAGAAAAGAATGCCTCCTATGGATTTCTTTTTTTAGTTATATTTTTATTCGTTTTAGATATGCAGAGCATTGTAATAATAGATGTTGCATATAAAATTGGCGGGCCATTTAGGTTAGGGTAGCAATGCCCAAACAGATAGGCAAAGAATGAGGTAGAAGGGGCAATAAGTAAAAGCAGGTGAAACACAATTATCAACATAGCTGTATAAAGAAGCGCATGAATTGTGGTCACTTACACTCATGAGAACATGTCTTAGTGTAGTGGTGCTGTTTGGATGTTCAGCACCTATTGATTTCTTATGGCAAGTTGGAATGATATATAGTGCAGACCTAGAGCAAAGTGTCTCGTTTGCAGTGCTTGCATTTAACTTGCAGGTATAGTGGTCCTTTTCCTTGGGTGGCTCTGGGGACAATTCAAAGTGCCTTGAACATTGTCTTTCTAGCTATTGGTAGTCAGGGAAGTGATTGCAAGGCTGGAGTCATGTGTTCGCTTGGGTAAAGATAGAAAAGTTGTTTTGCAGTAGCGTTTTGTATTATTTGTATTTTGCATATCCTGAATCTGTGAGTGCCAAGGTATAGGCTGTTGGCATAGTCAAGCTTGGAGATTACAAGTGTGAGAATTGCATGCAGTTTCTGTTGGTACCCAAGGTATGGGAAGATGTGACTCAGTGTTTTCATTGTGTGGAAGAATCCATAGTTGATGTTGTTGGAGGGGCCTTGAGTCATGTGGCAATAGGCTGGTATTTTCGCCACTGCTTGCAGGTTATGACCACTGTCTTTGTGATGTTGAGCTTTAGAGTGTTATTCATCATTCACAAGTTTATGGTATGAAAAGCAGTCATCCGGTTTTGAGTAGCAAAGTTATTCTGTCCATGTTTAAAGTGATTTAGTTTTCATCTAGATAGTTGTATCAAGTGAGTTTCATTTCATTTGGGAGGGGAGTTAGATAGATGTTGAATAATAGAGGGGATACGATGGGCCCTTGAGGACAACCACTGTGTTGTGTGTGAGGAGCTGATGTGAAAGGCAGTAGGTAAATAATATGTAAATATCTCTTTTTCTCTGAGATAAGAAGCAATCCGTTTTTGAACATTTTCCATGTACTCATGTACTCCAAAATAGCAGAGTATTTGTAGTAGTATGTGGTGGTGTACAGTGTCAAATGCAGCTGGTAAATTCAGAAGCAGTAGGGCAGCCACTCTTTTCTTTTCCAGTGTGAGTTTTAGTTCATTCCAAATTAATATCACAGCTGACTTTATGCTTCTTGGGTTGGGTGAAGACTGCTCTTTCAAATATTTTTCTTACAAATGGTCCATTTTATATAAGCCTGGAGTTTGCGGGGGTCAGATGGGTCGAGTTTTTTTTTTTATGGAGTGGTCTAACGTGAGAGGTTTTCAACTCAAATGGGAATGAACCTAATTGTAAGGACTTGTTGAATAAGCATCTAGCTACCAACTCTAAACAGGTTGTGCGAAGGAGATCTTTAAAGATTTTTGTAGGTGATAGGTCTGAAGGTGATCCTGATGGCCTGCTTATGATGAAAATGTTGATAAAATCGTTTTCTAAGAGAGTATTGAAAGTATGTAGTGATGAATGATTGTTTTTTTTTTGTCTCTTTCTGTGTTGGTTGGGTCTCGTGTTAGTGTGGTGTTGTCCGTGTTTTCCATAAGGTCATTTTCTAACTTTTGATGTTTGAGATCAATTTCGTGGAGATTTTGTCCCAGAAGTCTTACGACTGTGGTGTCTTTGTGATTTATTTTCACTCTGGATTGCGGAATTCTGCTAAAATCGTGTTAAGTTCTTTGGAAGGGCAGTCTGCTTCAGCTATGCCTTTGGAGTAGTGTTGCTTTTTTGTGGTTTTGATGGCTCTACTGTTGGTTCTTTTACATTTGTGCAGTGTCCTTTTGTGTGTTTCATCTCTTGATTTTCTCCACTTGTATTGTAGTACGTTGAGTTGGGTTTTCATTCTTTTGATGTTATCATTAATCCAGGAGTTCAAGACTCAAGGCATCGATTTAGTGGTGTCATAATCATAATCCATGTTGTGGTGTTTATGTGGTTGTTATTGGTATTTGTTCGTATAATGCAGTAAAAAGCCATTTAGAAGGTATAATGTCTTTTGGTCTCATGTTTATTTGGTCTTTCAAGATGTGGGTTATTGCAAATCCTTTGTTTAATTAGCTGTCACAAAATAATTCACCTTGAGCTATTGTTGCTTATGTGCTGTGTATTTTTTTAAATGTTTTTAGAAAATGTAATATTTCCAAAGATGGTGAAAATACCAGTTTACAGAATTTGGGCTGAAGATGAGGATTTAGAATATTGACACATAGAAGGTTATTCCTGTGTAGCAATACCATTCCTCTGCTATGTAAGTGGTAGTGGGGCTAGCAGTCATTGGAGAATGCAGTCATTCTTAGTCTTGTGGAATCAGATCGTGCTGCTCTTCAGCAATGCGGATATGCTTCCTGAGGAAGGACATGCGCCAGGACGTTTGTAAAACCAAAACATAACTAATAATTAAAACAAAAGTTGCGTTTTTGTGTGTAATCGACCAGTATCTACACTTCTGGTGCTCAGAAGTGAAGTGAAATATCACCTTAATTGCTTGACGTTGTGCAGTTTGAGTACATTATTCACGCCTTATTTACATACCTCATTTTTTACCAGTTTCTAAATTAGATTATTTAAGATTTGTATTTTATTATATGTGTTGATTATGGCACATCAGCTTTTAATCAAGGTCTCGGAACATTGCCTCAGTTCGTATTCCAATTTAACGAGCCCAGTTCCGTTCTAACAATAAAAAGATCAGCTGCACATACTTAAGTTCTGTAGGGTGGACGTTTGCTGTGTGTAGGTCCAGGCTATTGTCCAAATAGTAATCCCTAAGGGCTGGTGTTTTAAACAAGTGGAAAGTCTGACAGGTTGTGTTGATGCTTTTGTTTCAACAAAATGTTGGGCGGTGTCCAAAATTCAAGCAAAACAGTAATGACCATAATCTGAAAACAATCTGTGCTCTTTAGATAAGTGGGCTTCAAGCTGCAAGTTTAATGAAAAACAGGATGCGTGCAAAAACTGCATAAGCTCCCCCAGTTTCAAGCATGTTTGAATGACTGGCCCTTGAAATAAGCAGGTCATGTTACACACTTAAGACCAAGCCTTTAAAATGAGAGACTGCCGTAGATTTGTGGTATTTTCTGCAAATTTTTCAAGATGTTATAAATATGCGGGGATTTTTGTTTGTGTTTAATGTAAATCATGTTCCTCCTTTGAATAATATGTTTTATGGTTTTGTGCTTGGGTGTATTTCATTAAAATTAGATGATGCTGATACTTAACATTTGTTCATACTCATAGGTTTTTGTGACCCCATAGGCCTTCTACTCAAAAGCTTTTTTCTAAGAGCATCATGTAGATCTCCCAGGTGCATTGAAGAGATTTCACTCTGATGCTTAAGATGCCGATTCCAATTATGCACATAAAACACCCCAAAAATGGCCTAAGGTTCTTCTTTTCTTAGTTTAGGAGTAGCGGACTCATCATACAAGAGCGTCCCGTAAGCCTTTAATGTTGAACCATCCGAGTGAAAACAACTGGTTGCCCATTCTCCCACGTGACAAAACTCTTAATGTAGTTTTCTTGCCATTATGTACATTGGCAAATATTGTACTGCGTGCCCGAGCCTCACTCCTGCTAGGCATCCATTTGCTTCACAGTTTGAAGGCTAACAATCATAAAGATACGCTTCATTTCCCCTTATATTGGTGCTAACTTTCTATGGAAGATGTGTTATAATATGGCTTTGTTGACTGACAAAACACACATGATTCTGAACCTGTAGAATTTCTAGATATGTTATTCAAATAATATGTGTCCCTATGCACTATCTGATCTATGCAACTGTTTAACCCAAGAACCTCCATTCTACCTTTGTGGGAGATTAGGCGTGCCTTTAGGAATGCCTCAATATACTTGAGTGTTTATGAAACCACTAATCTCTGAGATGTATTGTCTCGTGTCTGGTTTTGTGTGTTCACCCACTCCTGGCTTTTATAGCTAGCTTACATGAGCAGTGTATTGAAATGTTTGTAGTTGTGTTCTTCCCGCTATAATTACAAGTTTACAAGTACAAGCAAATAAATCAATGTGAGGTAGAATGTCAGATCTAGCTGGGCATCTCCCACCCCACCCCACTTAAAACAATTTCAGATCTCTGTGGTCTGCAGCACACTGGCTTTGTAACTGTGCCTCAGCTTCAGACTCTTTCCTAGTTCTTTGTACTCCCCAGCATGCTTGCCAAGGCTGTTTTATAGGTTATAAATCACTGTTTATTATTTAGTGCACTAGTGTTCTTATTGACATGAGAGTATGTGTGTCTCTTTAATAAAGTAGTGAATATACTTACAGAATCTCTTGGAGGGAAGCCATCACATACCTCGGCTGGTGGGGAAAGCTTACAAATCAGAGCCCCTGTGGCACAGTAACCAGCTCCGGGAAGTGAGAGGTCTTCAAGGTTTCCGTAAGGGGAAACTAGTAGGAATCGGAAATCTAGGTGATATCTGGAGAGAGCGGGCAATGATAAAATTCTCCGATCTGAGTCAAGAATACGACTTGGCAGCATCAGAAACTGTCATCTGCAACTGAAATGTGCCGTAAATAGACATTTTCCAGAGGGTGAGCATCTACCTGAAGCAGCTCCACTAGAAGATAGAATACACCTAGAGCCCTTACCAGGTAAAGGGATTTTATTGGTATATTAAAAACTAATGAATAACTCCCCAGATCCCTTAACGGTGCTCAGAGAAGCATGGACCAGAGACTTGGGAGACATAGATGATGAAGACTGGACGGAAGCTGTTCAGAGCCCTAGGACAGTAGCAATCCAAACCAGATTCAGACTGATACAATGTAGGATTCTTCACAGATCATACTTCTCCAGGACTGTACTGCATAAGATAGGGAAAGCACTGACGCTGCACTGCTTGTGAGGATGCAACGAAGAAGGCACCGTCTTCCACACCTTGTGGGAATGCCCTGAGATCCAAGAGTTATAGAAACAATTAAGTGACATCATAGCTAAGGTGCAGCTGGAGCAGTCCCTTCGGACGCGAAATGGCTCATCTTGGCCACCACTGGAAATTAAATCGATCAGAATCATTTCAGAAAATATGGTTAATGTTAGCTGCGGGAATTGCAAAACGTAATATAGCACGGGCGTGGGCAAACCAACACCCCCGCCAGCATAGAGGACTGGGAAAGAGATTTAGATTGGTGCCGGGGGCAGAAGAGGTGTTTTGCCAAAGTAGAGTTTGCCCAAAGAAATGGGAAAAGATATGTTGAGCCTGACAGGAATACGGGGGTTCTAAGACCACAAAGGACGGACAAAGGGAAGATCACAGGGAGTCATCATTCAAATTTAATGTCAACACAATCTTTTAGTACTGTAAAACAAGCCCATAACAGTGCCAAAAAAATGATACGAGTAACTCTGGCTCATGTGGAGGATGACCACAGGGACTGTTTGATGCATGACAACTTGTGACAATAATGTATGTTTTGTATGATGCAAAAAGTTAATAAAAATAACTTTTAAAAAAATACAGAATCTCAAAGCTTTGGCACAGATTGAGGAGTCCAGTGATGATGGATTTTAGGACGCCATAAGTTGATCTTTTCAAAGGTCATTAACTCCAAATGGAATAGTTTATTTACTGATGACATTAAGCAAATCTTAGTATGAATATGAATTGCCTGCCCAAAAACTATGGCAGTCAGCTCTGGATTTCCAATTTATTCACCTCAGACACCATGCAAAGTGCATACTACTGTTGAGATCAGTTACGTAAACTGAATTGGAGTTGCAATTCAGCATGTATGCTTTATTAGCAGATGATCTCGAAATTCTACCCTTCAGCATGGGCTTTCTTAAGATACAAACCTATTTGCTTTAAAATTCTTGGATCCTGTAGCTTCTTTTCTTTCTAACTTATTTATCGATATTGTGCACTAACTATATTGAACAGTTTTAATTATCCGAGAATAAAAATGAAAGGGATGCAAATCTTCTAGGGAATAGCCCTATGAGTTATGTGATGGACAGTGGATCAGGGCTATTCGTCCGGGGCGAGGGGAGCTGGAGTGGCCACCAGAAATTCCTTGCTTTAGTAGTCCTGATATCAGAAAGCGGTGTTACAGCCCCGTGGGTCTGATGGACACCAGCGATGCCTACAGCCTCGAGGCGGAAGCAGGGAACAGACAGACGTGTCAATCTTTAACAACATGCTTGCAGGAATAGAAGTTGGCTGCAGAATGTTGTGAGATTGTGGAATAAACGTTCCGAACTTCTTGTGAACTCATTCACGACCAACGCAGAGTCGGGGATAATAAATGCATGTCACAAGCGTGTCGATGCTACTCGCAGAGCGGACTTTTTTTTTCTTGGTATCAACTATGAAAGCCCATATATTACGCAGATAGATGTCTTCTTTGTTTAGTTGTTTACTTGCATGACAAAATGTAATAAAAATAGTAAACACAAAACCCATTTAAAAAATAAAAGTCCCTTTGAGTGCACAAAACTAATGTAGAATATTGGTTTTGAAATTCCCTGGTTGTCATGGTTGTTGATGGTTTGTTTTAGTGATGGTGTGTTTATACGCTAGCAACAAATTGTTGTGTGATTATCGGTAGCTTGCTTACAATTTCAGTATCCTGTGCACAAATTGAACACATTGTTTCTCTTTATAAAAACAGCGATCTAGCGCAGTATGTTATTTCTTTTGTTCACATAAACGGTGTCCTCAAGCTTGTTAAATGTAATATCTAATTGTGGCAGCAGCAAAAATCACGCCGTGGCAGCAGCAGGAATAACAGAAAGGTAGCAAGTGTCTGCATGTTTGATACCTCTTTTCAGTGCAGTTGGCGGGGCTGTCTAGATGTTGTTTCTTATTTTCCAGTTAGGGTTCTGTATAACTTAGCTTTGGCGCACCAGGACAGGAGTTCTGGACACACAAAACAGGTCACTGAGCCATGAGCTGTGAGAGAGGGACACAAAGTATCACAAATGTTTGCAAAGGTGGAAAGCCACGGCTTGGCCTCTTAGCCGCCTTTCAGGGTTCACACTGCAGGCGGTTGACACCGTAAAGGCACTAAAATGGTAGACATTGCCGTTTATAAACGTTGCATTCCTTTCAACGTATCCTGTAAGCCAGAAAAAAAGGCTGGCTATGAAACCAAGCCATTTATAATATTCCCAGTGTTCCATCTATCATACATTAAAAGTAGATTAGCATAAAAAACATTAGGAACTCCATGTGTATGTTGGGTGCGGTTATGGTATATACACCCAGCATCCATCTTTTTCTGTGTATTTGTCCTACGTTGATTTCCTTCTTGGAACTGCACCACACTATCCAATGATTTCTTCAGTCACGTTTTTTTGTTTGAGGTTTGCACTTATCATTTCGAGATTTTACATTCATTTTGGTTGGTTATTCTGCTCTAAATATGGTGTTGCAGGACGATGAAAAACTGGGAAATCTAGCCTTCTAGGAATTCTATTACGAGTCTTTGTATGTTCATGAATGTCTCACTGTAAATGTGGTTTGGTTTCCAGTTGACCTATTGATGAATTATTAGGGCAGATAAGAAGTAAGGCAGAGGCTATTTCAAATATTAAAAGAACTGCCCATGTACAAAACATATTTGTTAAACTGACAATATTATTGTGTTTCTTTTAAGCAATTCAGTTTTTTTTTTCCTTGTTTTTATTGGAATACTTTTGCTCCAAGGGATTTACCGTCATGTATCAAGTAAGAAATTAGCAATGACCGAACATGGAAGTACATTTAGTTTACACATTTAAATGCCAAGGCAGGAATAGCGGGAATAGTGTGTACCTATCCAGACCACTGACGAGGTAAAGCAAAATTACATTAATAATAAGAGTCCCCAAATAAGATGTTCAGGAATTACAAAGCATTCCAAAACTGTTCAACAGCATCAATTGTTCCAAAGGACCTTTTACAAATGTCCTTTACCGAGGTGTAGGAGGGCGGTAGCCTAAAGTAAAGCTCCATGAATCGAGCTTCTAATGTTAAGATCCAAAGAGTGTTGCAGCTGCTGTTTCTAATGTTCAAATGTGAATGAAAAGCTGATTGTACATTGAATATAAAATGTATTCTCCCTTTCTTTGGACTAATGCTTGTTGAGCAGAGGGTGATAATTACAATAAACTGTGTCCCTTTGTGGTTTGATTATTTAATGCCATCGCCAGGCTTTTTGTGAGGAACATAATACACCTAACATTGGATGAAATCCAAAAGTCCTTAAAATAATGTAATTCCCACAAAATACAGGTTGTGAAACGTCTTTCCTTTGTGCAATAACAGTAGTCAAACATGATATATAATTTATGCCACAGACTTGAACATATATGTTGCAGAATAAAAAGTGTTTTGGGGTACAGTTTTACTAACAAATCTACAGTAAAACATTCTATAACTGTGGTGTGTTTATCATATTCAGTGGTATTATGATAGTACAGCCGTAGTATTAACTTTGCCCATACTCACAAGGTCCATTAAGGACTCCCACAGTACTGGCTTACGTTCCCTTTGCTGCAAAAAGCACCCACGAGAAAGAGCCCACAATTGTTTGGCTCGCCTCTAACTCCTCATAAACTGTCTGGGGGAAAAAATAAAGAAACGCATTACAATAACTTTATACGTTGACAGTGCATTCCTTGTACAGTTAATTAGATAAGGGTTCGCGGTACGGTACATTTCGCAAAGTTTCCACAAAAAAGAACACATTGGTTCAGGGTTTTAATATCCCACCCTTCCTGTGTGCCACCCTGGAAGTGGTTAAGCTAAGGACGCAGCCTCACCTGTCCTCGTAACTTCTAGAAGATCCTTTGCTCATAATGGGGTTCAGGGGTAAACATGAACAGGGTGCTGTGGTTTCCGTGACATGGTGTAACCACAGTAAAGTGCCATACACCGCCTTGTATGTACAACACATACTCACTCTGACCCACAAACATACTGACCACTCCTAAACTCTATCCCCACCCAACCCAGTCCCTCCCCTTATAAATACCTGCCCCAAAACCTACCTAAATGCTGCTAGGGATACACCACCACATCACTGTCAAGGAAGCCACTAGGGGGGGGGCACTCTGCCTTCTGGAAAGTGGTTATGGTTGCAGCCTGCAGTAGATGGGAAACTGTTACTGCGGAACAGAGCTTACCTGCTGAAGCAGCTGCATTGAAATTGTGTTAAAAGAAAGGCATAGTAATCTGAACGTGGACTGGTTTTCAAACCAGGAATACGTGTACCTAGTTTAATCATGGTTTAGTTTTGGGACATCATCGTACTTGAAACAGGTTTATAATATGATGACATATTTAACATCAAATATATCACAGACAATCTTGCCAACAAGACCTCCGAGGGAAAACATTCCTTTAACATCAAAATATTAAAATACGTTCCAGATTCTGTTAACTTTTCTTTTTATACTCAATTGGGCGAAATAAATGCATTTGTGATGTGTCTAGTCACACAGCTCCAATATTTATATCACCACTTGCAGTGTGCTTCTTTTGGCGTTCGAGATGCACTTTCTTGGATGTACCTTTTCCCACGGGAACGGGCCGAGTCGGCCTGTGTTGTCTTTTGCTAGTGTTGGGAGTAACTGAGGTGGGGGAGTTTTTAGAATCACTAAGTGCATTCTGCTGCACATATTTGGCAAAACAAGGTGTTTTATCGTTGGTCTTGTTATTGAACATTATCACGATAGTTTGGCATGAGAGCTATTTTAAAATTAAAAATATGTTTCTGCTCCTCTCTGGGAAAATACCAAAGCAAACTAAGAGTTGGAAATGTTTGGACTAACATGCTGTGGAGGAAATGCTTTGATCGTCGGCGATATTGTCCCAGCTCAAAGCCCCTGTCATTGTTTTTAAAACAAAAAAGTGTAGTCATACAAAACATTAAAGGTACAAAACGGCACGAAAATGGAGACGTGCTCCTGTTTTCATTTTGACATCTGTTACCCTCCAAAGTCTTTGGGAAGCAGGTGACTGCTCGCTGAGAGACCTGTACAAGCAAATGAAGGAAAGAAAAGACACAGCTTCTGGGCATTAGTCTAATAACAGTTGTCCTGAAAGGAAAGAAGCACATATGCAGTTGAATGAGGTGTGTGCATGGACAATGCTTAATGTGATATTAACATTCTGATACAAGTTTCACTTTTTTCCAGTTAAAAGGTGAGAGCAAGCCAGTTTCTTATAAGAAATGCCTATTCGTTTTAGAAAATGTTATGCTCTGCGAGAGATTGAACTAAATAAAGGCTACTGATTTCCCTTTTCGCCTGTTTCCTCTTCGTCGTGCATAGGAACAATGTAAATACAGCTTGTTGACCCAAAGACCAGACAAAGAGCACTCCACCAAGTGATCACACTTTCACTAGCTCCTTAATCATTGACAAAGGAAGCCGGTCTGGTGTTGGCCATCAGCCTTTTAGCTGTGCCAGTGCTTTTTATTTTGCCGCGGTTCTTATAAAACATTGTTGTAGAAGCTACCAGCCCTTTGCAATAGTGCAAAAAAAGGAAAACAGCAAATACATATTTTTGCTCTGAAAAAGCACACATTGCTGTAGTATTTCCTGCCACCAAATGGAACTAGTTTGAGTGTGGATGTGTTCCTTAAAAAAAGGACAGCATGCCAATACGCATAGTG
The DNA here is from genome assembly GCF_031143425.1 of Pleurodeles waltl. NCBI lineage: Eukaryota > Metazoa > Chordata > Amphibia > Caudata > Salamandridae > Pleurodeles > Pleurodeles waltl. The sequence goes on from NC_090447.1 coordinate 879,090,859, forward strand.
AAGTTAACTAGTTGATGAAGTAGGCTGAGCCAGTGCCCCATGCTGTATGCAATACTGTACACAAAAGTGATCGATGGAATCCCTGACTTAATCTTAACCACTAGTAATCACTCTGGCCCCATCCCATTGCTATTTTACACACTATACCAAGTTCGTGACTGTGTCACTGGAACCAAGCTACACCTGGCTGATGAGCCCTAACCCAAGCAAAAACGGTCCTGGGTTGCTTGTGTTCCTGCTCAGGGAGGACCTGGCCTGGCATTTTGAGCTGAACTGTTCCCACTGGAGTAGGGTCAAGACTGATTTGTATATGGCTGGGTCTAAATTGAGGTGGTAAGGTGTGCTAAATAATGATGGGCTGGAATGTGGCTCCAAGTGATTACAAGTGGCTAAAATTAATTCAAGCATTCCAGTCATCACGTTTTGTATGCTTTAGTTTGCTGTAGTGAACAGAGAAAAATAGAAAAATGTGTAGGACACAACAGACCAGTGGATAAAGATGGTTGGCTAAAAACCCAGATATATATCTACAACATCTCACAACATGACAATCCCTTCCCATTTGTAATGAGGAGGCGGAACAAGTACTTGCACTGAGCTTCTTCATTGTTACATTGTGCAGACAACAAAAAGTAACAGCCCAACACGTTTCGGAGCCCTTGCTCCTTGGTCAGGGGTGAGGGTCCATTGTTTGTGTTCACATTAATACCACCACATAATGACTTATTCGATAGTCAGTGTAAAAAGACTAACAAAAACATGCAAATATTCCGCCCAATGTTTCAGGAAAAGTGATCAAAACATCTGACAAAGGGGGAAATATAGTTGTAATGGACTGTAGTAGATACTGTAAAAAAATATGGAGGCGATTTATTGGTTCAAGATAGCTATGAAAAGCTAAAAACAAATCCCCAAAAAGAAATTATGAGAGGATTTTATGAAAGATTAAATGTATGGGATGAAGGGGGGTCTGCTGGAGAATGAGGAGTTGGAGTATTTAAAAAAGATATATACACTAACACCTATCATATATGTGTTACCAAAAATACATAAGAGTATAAGTAATCGCCCGGGACGTCCAATAGTTAGCTCCTGTGACTCCTTATTGGAGAATGCATCATGGCTTATAAAATGTTCTTGTTCCCATATGTTGCAGCACCTTCATTTTACATTAGAGATTCCATGGATATTTTTTTACAAATTAATGGCATACCATGGAAATAGGAATATATATTGGCTACAGTAGATGTGTCACTATACACCTCAGTAAAACATGAGGATGGTCTGAAGCCTGTGCATACTTCCTACGCAGCAGATCATTGAGCTTATTGGAACACACACATGTTGCTGGAAATTATTAGGTTTCGCCTAACAATAACATCTTAATTTTGAGGGAGAATATTGTATCCAGAAGAAAGGGACAGCTATGGGAACATCTTTTGCTCCAACTTATGCCAACCTAACGATGTGGCACTGGGAGGCTGAATGTGTGTGGACAGAAGATAATGCCATGGTTCTCAGTAAGGTCATTTTATGGGTCTGCTTTATAGATGACCTGTTTCTAATATGGGAGGGTGAACAGGATGAATTGGAGGTATTTCTAAATTCCCTAAAATATAATCCGCTTGGGTTACAATTTACATTTGAAACAAGCAAAGACAAAATAACCTTTTTGGATATAGAAATTTATATGGACGTTGAAAACATTTGCACAAGATTATATCGTAAACCCACGAGCTGCAATAGTATCTTATTTGCAAATAGTTCACATCCCAAAGCACTTGGAGTGCGCCTTATAGAGAATTTCTGAGAGATAGGAGAAATTGTTCAGAGGTGAATGATTTCAAGATACAGGATGACGAGATGTTCTCAAGATTTGTAAGACGAAGGTACCCAGTATCCGTATTAGAGGATGCCATGAAGAGAGCAATGGAAAAAAACAGAGAGGACTTATTAGTCTCAAAGAGTATGATAGAGAGGAAAAAGGAACAGGAACTCATCATTAGATACACCATGGATTAACACTGCTCATATAAGGAGATTAGAAAAGCTCTCAGAAAAAAATGGAGAGTTTTCAGAAAAGGTGACAAGCTATGAGATTGGGTAATAGAGCATCCAAAAGCAACATACAGAAAAACACCATCTTTGAATGATCTTCTAGTTAGAAGCTATTTACGGGTACAAAAAACTGGAACAAAGAACTGGCTCCAAAGTAAGGGCTTTTTTAAAATGCTTTAAATGCAAGGCCTGTCGATATGGTACGAACATGTCTTGATGGATCCATAAGGAAAATTGGAGAACGGATAAAATGTGAATCCTTTTTCATAGTATATTCTCTGGAGTGTGGCTGTGGCAAAAAGAACATAGGAAGTACAGAAAATAAATTCAAACTCCGTATATATTGCAACATTTAAGAGCTATAAAGAATAAAGATTACTCCTATGTGATTGTGAAACATATTTGGGAACAGCACACTGGAGAATATAACAATTTATGTTATTAAGGGATCCATCATGTTAGGAGGAGATCGTGAATTGGCCCTCAGAAGATCAGAGTCAAGGTGGCTAATGATAATTGGAACAGAAATACCTTGGGGTTTGAATACGAACACTGAACTTCATGTACATCTCTGATTGCAGGGGGACGATATGTTGATATGTTATATATTGATATTTTTGGACTTGATATTTTTGGACTGGATATTTTAGGATTTAGAGTTTGGAATGCAAGAAGTTAAATTTATATTTGTTCTCCTTCACTTCTACTCCTGCTTCCCCTTTTCCCCCTTTTTTCCTCCCTTTTTTCCACCCTTTTTTCCCCTTATCCCTCCACTTTTCCCCCACCCCCAATCCCCCACCTTTTTTCCACCCTTTTTTCCCCTTCTCCCTCCCGTTTTTCCCCCACCCCCAATTTCCCTCTTTTCCCCCTCTCTCTCTTTGAAGAGATCGCAAACTGCAAAACGGATATTAGATCACGATCAGGGGGGTATATGGAGGGATAATATGGGACCTTGTGGATGGATATTTCTAGTGTGGGTAATGAAATGCGGACTGGATTAAAGGGGTGAGGCTGAACTTTCTCATTAAGACCCTCTGGGTTAGAAGTGCTCTTCTAGACCACAAAGTATATAGTGGAAGTTTAGTATCATTTAGGTGAGGGTTATTATAATACATTATAAGGAATTGGGTAAATGTGTATTAATTTCCTGGTGAGATCAGTAGAGGACCTTGGAAGGGGATGGGGATTAGAGGAAGTTTTCAAGTTTTCTAGCTTGAGAGGGTGGATTATTCAAATTTATAGTTACTTATGGTTACATAATCTCATCTAGCATTGTGATTAGCATATTTAGCACTTTATAATTATTGCACATAAAGCACTTCAACAACCCATTACCCATTTCTGTTTATTGATCTGTAACTGTCAATGTCCTTTTGCATAGTAATATTATAGTTGTGTACAGCCTTTCTTGCTGAAATGCTTTGCCATGACAAATGGTGAAGGCAAACCCTTCCTCGATGGGATTCTGCTTAATGTATGACGCAGACTACTTTATCTGAATGATGTTCAAGCACGTTCAGCTGCAGGATTTTGCCGCTCCATTTAGCTATTGAGGAATTTTCTATATATATTTGTGAAAGGAGATTTTTCAATGACTAGGACAAACTGTGAGCCTCATAAAGGGATTAAATAGCATTGTACATTGCATGGAACTGTTAGGCTACCATGCATCTCAGGAAGTGATCTGGAGGTCTATATAAAGACAACATGGTAACTGTCCAAATGAAAAATATGGAGGCATTCGAGAAGAAGCCGCTGTGAGGTTAGAGAATGGAGCCGAAGACCTGTCCATTCATGAACTGATGGGCCATGAAGAACTCGAAGATAGAGGTCTCCTTTGTCTGCAAAGCTCATGGCTTTATTAACCACCTACACCTATATTGTTGTTTCCGTGCTGCAGTGAGAATCCAATCCAGATCTTTATGATTTGCTGCAGGTGGTGGAAGTCAACGTGGTTTGGTAGCTAGGGTAGCCAAGGTTTAAGCTTCAGTGGTAGTTGAATAATTCATTGACATTTTTTTTTTCAAGAGTGCCGGTGTCAGGTTGGTTTCAGCGTGGGTGGCAAGTTGCTTGTCAAAGACGTGTTACTGATGACTGGGGAGAGTGGTTTTACGTGTGAGGGTGATATTTTGATTACTACAGTGTTGCTACAGAAACTTGTCTGTCGAAAAATACGTATTATTTGTCAAAATATTTGCACCCTCCTCAAAAGTTGTTTTTAAAGTTCCATTTACACTTGCCTTTTAATATAACCGTGCATGAATATGGGGATTTGATTTCCCTCAAACCCCCCAAAATTGTTAACCAGGATTAATAACTACTGCATAATAAGAACCAAAAATGCCTAAGGTAAATTTTTACTTAATTGTAGCACATTAAAACACTTTAGTGAACGTTCTACTTCTTCCATTCTCAGTGTGTTCGAATACGACCACCACCGTACAGTCGACAGAACTGTGACCGAGCTCTTAAACATTGTGAGGTCAATCATGTCTGACCACAATATATCTAACCAGTGTTTCCAAAAGTTCCCAAAAAGTTCACTTTTTCAGACAACCACACTCCTATGAAATTGTATTCAAGAAACGATACCTCGTACGAGCTGAACGGGGAAAGCAAGGGTGTCACAGGATTGGTACAAAAGAAGCCTAAAACAAGCGTAAAACTTCATATATCTTAGTGATTGGTAGTCCCTGGCCTTGAATACGATGCAGTGTCATAGAAGATAAGTGGTCATCTTAGCTCTCACCACCACACTTATTCACCACCACCACCCCCCCCCACCACCCACCCACCCACCCACAGATGAGATGATGTGTTCCACCAGCCAACATGGACCAAAGTAACAAAGCTGCAGCTCAGCCACGGTTGAGGGTCCAGTTGGGGTCCTTGAGAGGGTTTGCAACAGTGATTCACATTTCTTGTTTCGACAGTCTAGCTGCTTCCTATATTAGGGTGTTAATCTGCCACCAACAAAGCAAAACACAGTACATTTGCACTGTCCTGCAGTGAAGATCAAACGCTGGCATAAGAGTGGTCATCTTGTGTGCTGTACTGCTGCTGCCACCACGATTATAAATACAACTAAATATAAATTCCGGGGTAACACTGAGGGGCAGAAGTAATATCCACAGTGGCAGCGTATGAGAATGCTTGCATATTTACTGGGAACAAATGGCAATGACTGGTGAATACTTTGTCACCGGCTTTCTGGGCTGCAATCAGTGAATAGTACAGATACTTACACTAATCAGTTTGACCGTCCAGGTAGCAGCTGATTAATTACCTGCTCTCTTGAATGATGCCTGCAGCCGAAGGGCTCACATCTTGATAAATCGCTTCTTATAATACATTGTAGCTTGTGGTCCCTCCACAAAAAAAGCCCATCTCTAATTTCCTTAGTGCTGTGAATTTGCGAGTCTAGTCACCTGTTAATGATGTAACCAGAATCAGCAGAAAGTGTGAAAGGGAGGTCACTGAGCAGAGTTATGACTGCTGCTGAAGCAATGAAAACAATACCAGCTTTCAGCTCTTCTAAAATGTTTATCTGAAATTAAGTCATTAACAGAAAGGGGCCATTCATGGCAACATGTTTGTTTTGCACAGCTATAGTTAATTTCCGAAAGCAAGAAGCATATAATTAGTTTAGGTACCGATAAATAGTTGAATATTAATTTGTTTTAACATTTTTTTTAAATATGTTTTTTTTTGTTTATAAGTACAAAGAACAACATAGGGTAAAGTCCGCACCCGTTACAATAACGAAACAGTAGCGGGGGAAGCAAGACATCCCAGCATCGGCATGTGTACACTCAGTACAGGGGCACCCAGCAGCAGATTAGGTACAGAATAAGATTTGTGGAAAACATAATGACACTACAGTTGAAACTTGGAGCTTTGTCCCAGTCTATGCCTGGTCTGGCCATCACTGGAATTCAAGTCATAGTATTGTTTCAACATAATTGTAACTGTACTTGTTACGGTGAAGGAATAAGAGGCCATTGATTTAGCATTTTGGGGGGGAGGGGTGATTATTGTGTGTGCCTGTTTTAAAAGGATGCTGCCAGCCACCTCGGGGTTTCTTGACTTTATAAAGGATTTAGCATTCGGGTTTGTCCCTCTTTATGGCCGTGGAACTCCTCGGTGACTTGCAAAATCCTTACAGTGGCAGGGGGTACGATATCTCATATATGATGGGTATAGCTACTGCAAACTGACATGGTGGGCTACCTCATTTAGGCATGTATCTGTTTGTAGCATGCGCGTGTACATGTGCTTCACGTTTTTCACCCTCTGCTACCTTATCAGCAGAGATTCACTTTGTAAACACCCTTTAGCATGAGGGAGTGAACTCTGAGTTTGCCTTATGATCTCATGCTATAAAACTCCAGCAGCCTGGGAGACATTATTTTACTTATCTATAGATTACGAGCGTATAGTTGGGCCTGGTAAATGATTGTAGTGAAACTGCTTGTGCAGGGGTCGTTTCAAAGAATTTCCCCATTTGAAATGGGACCAAAACCTTCTCCATCTTTAGGGGAGGCTGCGGTGTTCGTATAGCGGCGTTGGATGGGCTGATTCTCTGCTCTCATCTTTAGGCCACTATGGTGAGGACTAGTACTGGATACCTTGTAGGATCGGCTGGTACAACAATTCCTAGCGTGGAAAGGAGACAACCTGCACATTTCTATTATCCTGCAAGTCACGTCCTGATTACTTGCAGTGCTATGTGAATGCTCTAGCTCTCTGAGCACAGCCATGGGTAGAGATTGGGCGTTTTTGTTTTTTAAGCATTTCCATGGGAACATGATTCATTTGGTTTTCATCTGGTAGATTTTCAAAAGGGAATTGTAAATAGTGTTTCAGCAAGCTTGTAAAATAGCTAAGGGGATTAAAGCACCCAGAAGGAATATCTGTTTGTAACCTATTCATTCTCCTGAGGTTGATAAAGTTAGCACAGTCGAGGTGGATATTAGTAATACCTAATAGTAACAACTACTAGGTCTGCTTGTGAATTACATAGTTTGTTTGGGGAGTTCAAATTAAAATCTTTTCCCAAGTGGGAAAAAGGCAGACTTACCCTTCATGACATTGGGTGAAGTTTTACCTGCTTTCCCTTAACTGATTTTTCTTTTTGCTCCTGCTTTAGTCTCTGTAGCCTAAAGGGTGGTCTGACATGTTTAACAGGGCTGTCCTAGGCTTGGCACACAAGAGGGTAGGGCTTTTAATTTTTTTATGATGTGTGTGAGCGCGTCTGACCTTATTTGATCTCTGGTAATTCATTTATAAGGGGCGCATTAGAGGTTTGATGACCTTTTGACTACGCTTAGAGTGATTTCACCATACACACAATCTTTACTCCTAGCCTAATCAGCAACAGCATCTCATTATCAACAAATCAAATTATCAAAATTTTAAGTCAGTAATCTTCACGGACCATGAGCCATGTGGCCATGAATAACCACACCGCTTAGTAAAATTTGAAAGTTTATGTCCCTATATTAACAATGTTAGTATCACGTAAATTAATCTCAAAACTAAATGATAAGCATATACAAACAACACAGGCTGACGAAAGCGGCGGAAGAATCTCAATTTAACTAATACAATAATTATTTGACATTCAAGTGTTACAGTACAAATAAATAGCATCAGTAACTGAACAACAGAGGTAGCATACATCTAGATTCAACAGGTGATCAAAATCAATTCTTAGTTAATAACATTTGTCAACACATTGGACATCCTCACTAATCTTCTAATCCGAATATCATGTTTGGGCTTCATGCAAAAGCAATTTTAGTCAAAAGTTAATTTGGAAAATATCTAACTAGGGTTCTATCAAAATAGCGGTTGGTACCTAAAAGAAATAACGAAAATCTACAAAAGAAACAATAGCATTTCGTTAAATCTCTCCTCAGTGGGTCAGCAACCTGCGATTTCTTCGTCAGTTGGACATCCCCCTAGTCATCTTCAGCAACAGGACTGTTAAAGGAACGGCTCAGTCATGGCTGGGCTCTAAATTGACTGAACCAATTAAACACATTGAACTAGGTAAACAGCATTAACGTGATTTCTCTATGAAGATGGTTATGGGGGAAAAGGAACTTCTGGAACTGCTGTGCTCCATGAACAGGAATGCCAAGGGGTAGACAATGGGATAGAACAACTGAACTGACTTACAAGAGACAGGGACTGGAGTAGGACAGGACTAGAATGAAAAAGCGACTGACTCCCTTCTGCAAAGCATAGTCTGGATATACTAAAATCCAAAAAGCATTTTCTCATCAGAAAATCATACGTTCACAGTCAAACCAATAGACTCTAAATCCTAAATCTGAACTATAACTAAACAAGCTTTCACACGTTGATGATTGGCTCTTTATCTCCCGTTCTCATCGTCATCTTCGTTACGTAACGTTTTAGTTGCAATCCTAGCTCCAGTCAGCGGGGCTATTTCTAGGCCTGGGAACATCTTCTGTTCACGCATCAAGTCTACAAAGTATCAACTTATAGTGCAGGACATTTCAATAAGCAGTTCTCATGAGAAAGTTTAAGACATTTACAAATCGCTTGGTCAGCGCAATGTGAACAATGGACAACATTATTTCTCTGCTTTCACAAAACATTTACGAACATTTATTTATGCCATGCGACTTAACATGAGGCTCTGTCGGCTAGGCCCATACCTCAAAATTAATCAGTGCTTAATATTATTTAAGAAAATACATAACATTGACTCATTCATATGGTCTATTAATACATTTTATTTCACATGTGCACATTATTTAAACTATAAGTGTGAATTATTTATTAATTGTTGTACGGGTGGTGGTGGCCACTCAAGTGGGCACTTTCTCCAAAACACACTATTTTCTATTTTAGCCTATTTCATGTAAATTCTTAACTATTAATCAATGTAAATTTATTAGTAATTAATTCAGCTTTCAGATGTGTAAACTCAAAAACATGTTTAATCTGTCTGCACTGGATATGAACCACTAGGTACAATGTTGTTTCTTTCTACAGCTTACCTTCTCTAATTGTTTGGTATCTCAGAAAGCCTTCTCCCACTATACTTCTAAAACTCTGCATTAACAATTGACATTGACATAGTTTTTTTCTTGGTATTGACCCTCTTCTTACTTTCCATCCTCTGCATACCTACTATTTCTGAGTATATTGTTCTCTCAGTCGCATGCCTGCCTGTCAGCTTCAATCCTTCCTACTGTTACTCTGCAATTAGTTGATACCTTTTTACATGGATCACAATCTCTCATCTATAAAAGCCTAGCCCTGTATACTAACATTGCCTAATATCTGCCAGCCTATCTTTCTCACCAGCCATTCACCTGAAACCACATTGCTCCTTCTAGTGATCACACCTACCTGATATTGATATATCATAAAATAACTGGAGTAAATGCATGCAATGTTTTATTATGCGCACATGAATAATCAACAATAACTATTAGATTAACCACTAAACTTGGGTTCCGTAATAGGGTACTACTCTTCGTAAAGCACTTCAGCGCCTCATTGGGGATAGAAAGCTCTATATATATATATAAATCCAATTTAATTTATATGCAGTTGCCGGGAATTATTTTTGCCACCACCACTTGGGTCCTGGAAGGAATGACTAGCAGCTGGGAAGAAAAATGGTGGCTACCCCTGAGCTGAAAAGTTCCTATTTCGTGCTACTCAAAGTCCTGCCTGGAACTTCCAGCAGTGTCAAATACACTGCTCGTCAGGAATGAATAAACTTGTCTCTGTAAGTGGCAGGGGGGGTGTCTTTTTTTCTTTCTTTTTATTCATTTATATATATTTTGTTTTACTTCACAAGCTGAGAACAACTTTAAGGTGCCACAATTGAAAAAAGAATATTCTAAGTTGCAAAGTAGAGTTGGGCAAGAAGCTAGAGGACCGGGCCAGATATCTAACTCGGGCTTGACCTTAAGTTCACTAAGACTCACAAGCCAAAAACGAGCTAAGTTGTGTGGCATCTGCTTGGCATCCAAGCTCTCAGTTTCCAAGACACCACCCCCTTTATCGCCCTCTGTCCTTCTACATCCCTGCCTATGCAAAAAAAGGAAGTGTTTGTTATTGCAGATTTTTTCTGTGTTTGATTACCCCCCATGGGGGTTTGTGGTGAGAGGGTTTTCAAATGGACTAATCATTTAACCCCCTTGGAGGGAATAGAAGTGTTTGCAAAGACCTTATGAAAGCGATTTTTTCCAAATCATTTGACCACCAAACAGATACTACTTTTTTCAAATGTTTCCCATTTTTTTCACCGAAAAGGACATTCAGAGAGTACATAAGTGTGCTTTCTCTGAAATAATCTCCTCCATAGACATATTCATATTTTTTCTTGTAAATATTAGGTAAGGCTACAGTGTGTGGTAGGGATGTTGGGCAGTCCTTCCAATAACATTGTTTTGTTATGTTAACAATATTTATAAAGTGCAAGAAATGCCCCCAAGGTCTTGGTTGCACTAGATGATTAGCCTCTGCAGAAAGACAAGAGCAGCACTAGTGAATGAGTAGTCCTGAGCTTTTTCTTGACTTGAGAAGGGCAGGAAATATTCCTGATAACTCCCAGAAGAGAATTCCAAGATTTAGTTCTAAAAAGCGAAAAAAGAGCCTCTGCCCCTACAGTATTGCTTGGCCTGTGGAATTAAAGCCGTTAAAGAGGAGTAGGGTCGAAGAGTGGAATAGTGAAAATTTACACCTGAGTTGGTAAAAAAACTAAATTAAGAAGGGCTCTATGAACAAGCCGGAGAGATTTGAAGGTAGAGTAATGTTTTACAAGTTTGCATGGAGCTCCTTGAAATAGGTGCTAGCAGAGGTCCTGATGCAAAGATTGAGTACAAGCTGGGCAGTGGTGTTTTGCTCAGACGTTGGCCACGGGGTGTACTTTTGCATTGGGCTCAGGCGCATCCACAAAATGTGTCCTTACCTTAGTGTTTAAATGAGGGGTTACTTTTTCTTTATGGTATGTGGCTCTGGGAGAGTGTACACATCTATGATGGAAAACCCTAGGAAAGCGAACTTAAGAACATCTGTCTCTCTTGTTACATGTGGTAACAACATAAAGTAAGTAATGTTTAAGTAGACCTGGATGCCCCACTCCGCCTGCTCAAAAGTCAAACGCAGTAGGTTGGTCAGATCACGGAATTCAAACCCTCTGCCACTGTACCACACCATATTCTTTCTGTGAGAACCAAAGTTATCAAGCAATGATCGAGTCAAATTCTGTCCATGAGTGAACTTTTTACTAGTCCCTTGGTGTCAAATGTGTATAGAAGAGACGTATTGAGAGTGGACAGTATTAAGAGAAAGAAAAGCAAGATAGAGTAAAATAGGCAGATAAAGGGAGTGTGTGATGTGCATGAATAGGGAACTTGGGAGTCTGTAGAGGCATCTATAGTGGTGGCAGTTCGGTAGTTGTGCCTGTGTGAGTGCTTCAGTATATGTGTACAAGTGATGGCTCTTTGTCCACAGGATTTGCAAGGGAGGATATATATATAGATATATATATATGTGTGTGTGTGTGTGTACGCGCGCAACGGTCTATGTCCTCTTTCTGTATAGTAACTGTAGCGCTAGTCCTATTGTTAACTGCTCTCTGAATGGATGAATGCAGGATTTGCTGTGCTTAGGAGTAAAATTATTTGCTCTGGATCAATATAGGTGGGATAAGTGTGAAAGTCAAAATTAAAATGTATACCTCTGGGTCTCACTCTAGTGAAACAAGTGACTAGGTCACATCTTAGTGGGCATGTTGATGTAGGCATCCCTCTGAAGTGATGCAGAGACTGTACTCAGTTGTAGGCAGTAAACGACCTATATGAATGGCGCAAACCGGCTAATTCCACAATGCATCGCCATTACTTTACAGAATTAATTAAAATCATATTTTTTTGCTGGATTGGCTGTTGTTTTGGCTCTTAGAGCTAGGCCGGGCCCTTACATCTCTGTCTCGGCTCATCCCATGAACTGTCTGGTTTGCCCACCTCTATTGAAAAACGCCAAAAATTGCCGGTTCGTATACCCCTAGATTGAGTACTACATACAGCATCAACAATATTATTATTGCCATAATACCTTGCAGCAATTAGAAGAACTGGGAAATGAGTAAACTGGATGAGGCGGCGTTGTCTCTGAAGTGGAGCACTGAAAAATAAAAAACACCTGTCCAAATATTTTCATCTTGGTTTCCCAGCTCCGCCTGTGTTTCGGAGTGGAAAGGAGCCTGCTTCCTACACTGTTTTGAGAAAACGTACGTTACAGCCAACCTAAGCAACAATAGACGAGTGGGCAAGCCTCCTAAGTATGCTTTGCGGAGTTAGGAAAGTTTGTATTGCGGTGGCATGCAGTCTTTGGTTATCGCAATAACCGCCAGGCTCGCCCTAATCGTGAGCAGTGTGCGATGAGTGGTGTATTCCCAGAGAGCTGCTGTTCCCTGGTGGGGTGCTTGCAGAGTGGTGCGCGCTGCGCTGGTGCGGGGCACGCGGCGCTCTGAGCCTTGTTTGGGTTGCTTCCAGGACGGGTGGCTGTAAGCGGATCCTCCCCCGCCGCAGAGGCTGGCCCTCATCTGTCATGCATTCCCACCCTGCCCGAGTGCGCACTCTGCAGCCGGTGAGCCTGGGAACGGCGCCCTCGCCTCCACACTGCCGGCCGCGGGCGAGGAGACCAGGAGCCGGGGCCCCGCAGCCCGAGGGCCCGCTCTCTGGCCGGGATGCAGGCGAGGACCGCGAGCAGGAGCGTGAAGAAGGAGCTGGTCATCGAGTCTCCGCAGCAGTACAAGGATGCGGGCCCGCCGGAGGTGGAGCCTGACGCCCCCGTGCAGGAGCGGGTAAGAGACCCTCGCGGTGCCCTCAAACTACCCCGCGCGCGGCAAGGGCTGCTGATTTGTTTCCCATCGACTTGGGTCCGAGAGGCAATTATTTTCTTAGAGCGGCACAAGGTGCATACATGAAAGCAAATGGTACACTTGAGTACTTAACCAGTTTGTAAAGCTCTCCAAACTAGCGCCTGTCGGTTTTAAACGCTTCTACGTTTGTCGACTGAGATTCAGGAACATGCGGTGATTGCTCAGGGTCACACCGTGTGGTTAAGAGTCGGGTCGGGAATATGACCAGGGTCTTCCGGATGCAGTAGATGTAACTATTACAACAAGTCTCGTGGAGCGTCCACCCCTCATTTGAGACCTAATCTTGCTCTGCGCTCACTGCTTTGGATTTTTTTGTGTGATTTTGAAACGTCGTTAATAGTGAGTTCCTTTTGCCTGGCTTGGGTTTCAAACACAGTTTTCCTACGTTTGAAAATTGCATTGATAGTTGAATTGTGGGCTCAGGGCTCGAGTGGGAAGTGTATTGCCGCGGTGGTTAGTTGAACTATGTCCTTATTGAAAGAAACCTCAACCGGTCTGAATGAAGCCCTGGCACGGCTTGCCACAGTGAACAGAGGGCTGAGAGATTGTGTGGTTTCTGAGGGAGTGGTTAGAAGCAAACATTGGGTTTCCTTCTCCCAGCTTGTGTGTAACGATGCCTGCAAGAAATGTCGATACAATAAGGGTGTATACACAAAAATGTAGAGAATATTTCTTCATTTGTTAGTACAGTTGTACTGCCGCAGCAGTGTATTGAAAATGTAGATTACTACCTGCATATAATTACATCCAGAGCCCCCGGGAACCTCCGTTTGTTATATTTGCTCTTTGTCACTTCATATTTCACAAACACTAGTGTCCTTGCTCGAGGGGACGACTTTTCACAATGATCTTCAGGGCTACAGAAAGGTTCTTCTTGCCTGATACTGGTTCAGATGCTAATGTATAGACATGTGTTGCTAAGATACCTCTTTAGATCACAGGTTTCACTTTTAGCGAAGCTGTCTCAGCATTTCACTCAAGTGAGGAGAATTAAATGAGTGATGTTGAGATGGGTAACAGCGACCTCTTTTGCTACTCGAAGTTTTGTCTGTAATATACGAGCACACAACACTATAGAAGAACAACCTCTACCTGCCCTGAAAAGGTTTGCCCAGCCGCTGACAATGTATAATCCTCCACTGCTCTAAAAAACTGAATGCAAATATATTTCCTACGTCATTATAATCTCTGCCCTAGGTTTTCGGTTTGTAACATGGGGATGGCTTGTTTTTGGCAGCCCCCCCAATAGTGTCCAGTATGTGTACTATAAGCATGCTCCCCTTTCTGCTAATCTAATCTCTTCTATCTCGGCTCGTCTCTTCCTATTCTCTATCCCTTGTAGTGTTTGCTCTATCTCACACCTTAAGTCTTCTGTTGTACCCTTCACTATTCCCTTTCATCTGTGGCTGTACTCGACATTTCAGTCCTCACACCACAGCCTTCGTTGTTTTCACAATTTACTCATGCCTCCTCAACTTTGGCACCATTTGCTTTTCACCAGCATCTGTATTTCCACAATTGGCGACTGACATTTCAGTTTATCAGTGAGTATTGATTTTAACCCAGTTGCTGCAAATTGCTTTGGACATTGGACTACAGCCTATATGTCTTGAAGAACAAAAATAAGGGGTACTCTGATGGGCAAAATAAAGAACTTACTGAAGCCACAGAAACCACTAGACCCCGATTTCCACTTCCAAGAAGCAAATGCAGGTCAGTGCATTTAAACAGTTTTAATCTCATCCCCCCAAAAATGGAGTAGCTGGATCTAGGAGAAAACATTTGTTAGTGGACAACTGAGATTTCCACTAGATATGAGTTGGCTCTTACTAGAAATTCACAGATCGCATTGTTGGACAGACATTTTATTTTTTGTTAAATGTAAACAAAACTGTTATCTTGATGTAGGAAAATGCCACTGTTGGCATGGTTACCCCCTCACGTTTTGCCTAGTGTTGATGCCAGCTTTGATTGGATGTGTGCTGGAACCCCGCTAACCAGGCCCCAACACCAGTGTTCTTTCCCAAAAACTGTACCTTTGTTACCAAATTGGCACAGCCCTGGCACACAGTTAAGTCCCTTCTAAAAGGTACCCCTTGTACCAAGGGCCCTGTGGCCAGGGAAGGCCTCTAAGGGCTGCAGCATGTATTATGCCAACCTAAGGGACCCCTCACTGAATACGTGCACACTGCCTTGCAGCTTGTGTGTGCTAGTGGGGAGAAAAGACAAAGTCGAGATGGCACTCCCCTCAGAGTGCCATGCCCACAACCCACTGCCTGTGGCATAGGTAAGTCACCCCTCTAGCAGGCCTTACAGCCCTAAGATAGGGTGCACTATACCACAGGTGAGAGTATAGTTGCATGAGCAACGTGACCCTACAGTGTCTAAGTCAACTCTTAGACATTGTAAGTGCAGGGTAGCCATACGGAGTATATGGTATGGGAGTTCGTCATTACGACTTCCTCACCGAGGACCAAGAAACTCCTGTGGACAGCGGACCTGTCCAGCAAGAAGACCAAGAAATCATCTTTAAAGGGACTCCTACTTCACTCCAGAAGCGTGAGTCCAAACTACTCTGCACCTGCCCCCCCTGGCTCGTGTCCAGATGAACCATCCAGACGGGACCCCCAGGCGATTCCGACCAAGTGTCCACCCTGAGCTGACCTCTCCACCCCTCCACGACGACTCCTGCAGAGGAAATCCCGAGGATCCCCCTGACCGCGACTGCCCGGGACGAAGATATCTGACGCCTGAAGAAGCACTGCACCCGCAGACCCCAAATTTGAGAGAAACCCGACCACCAGTACAGAAGTGACCAGTAGGTTGCTCTCCTCCCTGCCCAGTCGGTGGCTTGCCCGAGAAGCCCCCCTGTACCTTGCCTGCAGCGCCTAAGTGACCCCCGGGTCCGCCCATTGAGTTCCATTGGGAACCTGATACCTGTTTGCATTCTGCACCCGGCTGCCCCAGTGCAGCTGAGGGTGCGTGTTTGGTGCCTACTTGGGGCCCCTCCAGTGCTCCTCTAAACCCCCCTGGTCTGCCCTCTGACAATGCTGGTACTTACCTGCAAGCAGACCGGAACCGGAGTACCCTCTGTCTCCTAGGTGCCCATGTTATTTTGGCTCCTGTTTGACCTCTGAACCTAACTGGCCCTGTGTTGCTGTGGCTGGTTGTTTGGGGTTATCTTGAACACCCAGCGGTGGGCTACCTACGCCCTAGAGACTGAACCCGTAAGTTTGTTACTTGCCTCAAAAACTGTACTTTACTTACCTCCCCCAGGAACTGTTGAAAACTGCTGTGTCCACTTTTAAAATAGCTTTTTGCCATTTTAAGGAAAACTGTGTATATTGTTTATTCTATTCAAAGTTCTAAGTATTACTATGCAAAGTACCTTTTATTTAATGTACTTACCTGCTAAATGAATCTTGTGGTTCTAGAAATAAATTAAGAAATAATACTTTTCTATATAAAAACCTATTGGTATGGAGTTAAGTCATTGAGTGTGTGTTTTCTTTTATTGCTTGTGTGTGTACAACAAATGCTTAACACTACCCTCTGATAAGCCTAACTGCTCGACCACACTACCACAAATAGAGCATTCATATGATCTATTATTGCCTCTGTCAAGCCCCTCCGGGAACCCCTGGACTGTGTGCACACTATATTTCATTTTGATATAGAGCCAGCTTCCTACACTTGACATTAGAAAAAACACAAAATATTGTTGCAGAAGGTCATATCGGAAGGGTGACTATGGCCTAATGAAAAGCAAATGTTGCAGATGTACCAGATATCTATAAGCAATTGTAAGTCACTGTTGTTCACTAAAGCACCCCCTATGGTACCCCACTACACCTTTCCTGGGTTCCATTATGATTTCCTTATGTCACTCTAGTGCTTCCCTTGCTTTGTTCATCTGAACTGGAGGCCTTAGGTGCCTTTCTGCTTAGGGGTAGGTGACTTCACCGAACCATCTAATATTTGTATTTCTTTTGCTTTGAAAACTGCATTGTTTTGCATACTTTGGTTGCAATGTATGAGAGCTTTGGCTCTTTGTGAAGCAGTGTGGCGTTTTCCCTGTGTATACGTTTTATTAATTTGAGGCATTTTATACTGCAAATCACTGCCAGGATCTGTCCACTAGAGAATTTCATAAACATTTAAGTAGGCAGCATGGGCTACAGTGATATTTGAACTGAGGAAATGATTCCTAATATAATGTAGCTGTACTCCTGTGACATAGCATGATGCTGATGATTCCTTGAGTTACAAAACCATTTGTTTTGTAGAGAATGAGGAGGAATGATGCCCCCAGTCTGAAATCTAAGCTTCCCCCATTCACATGGTGGGACTAGTTATAGTGCACTTATACCAATTCTGAGCACTGTGGTTATACCAGTGCACCACGTAATATGTGAAAAGATACCAACCAGCAGATTTAGCCTTGGGGTTGGGTATGGAGATTGGCAACAGTTCAGAACCTTCAAACTCTGTAACATCACTCTTGTAGTGTTAGGCCACTGTGAATGTTCCTGGCCCCAAGAGAATAGTTAGATGTTGGTCTGGACGCAGAAGGGCTGCACATGGCTTTAAACTATGCTTCGGGCATACCAGGTTTAGAAGGTTTTGGCAGATCTACTCCCAACGTTGCAGAACAGTATTCTGGAAGGCCTCGGTTTAAGTATATTGCTGTCATTAAATGCATGTAAAAAACTCCTGTTTTGAATACTCTAACCCAGAAAAAAAGCACTGCTTTTCAAAACAGAGTTGAGTTGTTTGTTTGTTTGCATAGGTGCATGCGCATTTTTGTTGGCTTCCATGTATCTTAAATCACTTTTCATTTGTAACATCCTAGAAAGACACACTAATAGCCAAAGGAGTACAAGCCTGGGATATGAGAATTTCAGTTATTAAAGGTTATTAATATGTTCTATAAATGTTTCAGTTTGTGCTGTGGTATCGGAACAGTACTGACCACATACATCATGCTCGTAGGTTTGCTAATGCATCAAACAGAAGCCTCTCTGTGGAATGAATGACCATGAACAACCAGGAAGTCTTCTTTGACCGGTTCTTCTAAGTTGGATTGACTTGTGGTGTGTCGTGACCTATACCTGGAAGGCCATTTAAAGTACCATATCAGGTTTCTTTCACTGGTTTACGTTCATGGTCATTTTGAGTTTTTTCAATTATTGAAATTTTCAGCAACCATGAGCTTCTTTTGTTTCTAGAAAATATCCCCAGATCATTCTTGTTTGATCCTAAGGTCCTTGGATGGCCAATTCCTTCCATAAAGGCATACATGACGCTTAGTATGCAAGTTATTCCTCTGCAGTTATATCCGTTCTCGTATTCCAGCTTGTTTGGTTATAGCTTACACTGTTCACGTCGTGGTGAAAGCTCTTCCAGGTTTTCCCCTTCAAAACTGTGGGTCTGGTTAGCCTTGGAATGTTTCTTTCAGTACTATCCTGATTTCGAAGACCACTACACAACTGGGCTGTGGTCGATCCATGATGATCTATTAAACCACTAAAAACAAGTGTTTCGCTCAAGCTCCCAATTACCCTATTACTTCTTACATTTGGCCTATTTCCCTGGCTCCTGATGGATTACCCAGTTAACCTTTAAATCCAAACATGAGGGAAAAGAAGACATTTCCCCTGAGAGCCTGCCAAGGAGGGGATTGTTGGTGTTGAAAGATGCTGTGTGCGTTAGTCCAAATGTAGGAATGTAATTCAAAACAATTCTTTTAGGCAACAAAAATTGAGTTAGTTCAGTAAAGACATTGCTTAAAGAAATGTTGCGTTTTTTTTATTTTACTAAGTAGTACCAGGTTGCGTGGGTTCTAGCGATTTACAGTTTGAGTTGGAATGTTATTATTTTCGGCCAGCTGGTTTGCTGAGCATTGCTCCGAGTTAATGCATCCAGTGGTTTGAAAACAGAGAGCAAATATACTCACATGAGAGGGGGCATCAAACAGCTGTTCCAGAGGAAATGTGCGGCCTTTGCGGAATAGCATGTCCCCACAGACCAAAATGACTTCTGCAGAAGAATGTTTCTTCATGCATTAATAAGGTTCTTTATAATTAGCTCGGATTTCTGTATTCTGGGCTGTTTCAACTGTTTAGTCTTTGCTCACTTAATACCAGACTTGCTATGGCCCTGCAACATTTTTCTTTTTCAGATTAAGAATGAATGCGGTGAATCAGGTAATTTTGTTTCTTGACACTGAGTTCAGATGCAAAGTTTTTAATGTCCTCAGTTAACCAGCGTTGAATTTAGTACCACAACATTCCTTCAAGTTGGTAGAAAATAAACGTTTAGTTAAACATATAAATTCTCCTAAGGTAAAACGGGTTACTCATCATGCTTTAAGAAGAGCTTGAAGCACTCCTAAGAAAAGGATGTGTTGTTACTCTGATGTGCTGGAGCTTCCCTGAGACTTTCAAAGACAGTTTGGCAGGTCATGTAAGGTAGCTTTTGTTACCTTTTATTGTTGAGATTTTTCTTATAGAGGACGAGGATGCTATCCCAAGTTAGTAAACCTTTGAGAGAAGGTCACTCGGCTCCAAAAATATGTAATGAACCCCTTACTGTTGAGAATTGAGCACAGTTGTGGAAGTTGTTGCCCCCCCTCCCCAGAAGTGTTCTTTAAACCTTTTAGGTAAGGCGTTTGGAGACGGAAGTTAAGCTGTGACTAGCAGTTTATTGTGTCTCTTATCCATTGTAAAACTGGTGTTCTATGGTGAGAGTTTATAAAGCCCTTCTAGCCCCAATAATGCCATTAACTGTAATACTAGTCTATTGTATTATCTGTGTATGTGGACTCATCTACGTGTGCAGTACAATTAGCCCTCTCAAAGAACGTATACAAGAACATATCAGAGCGATTAGAAACCATATTGCCACATATCTTCTTGCTGCCTACTTCAACCTGCAACATGAAGAGAATGGCATTCTCAATATCAGATTTCATGGCATTACCCATGTATCCACATCACCCAGATTGGGGGATAGAACTAAGGATCTACGTAAGTGTGAGGCGAAATGGATACTGAAATTACGGGCCGTAGAAAAGGGTCTTAACATTGACAGTTAATTGCATGTATTCTTACCTTAACTCAGTTTTGTTATAAATGTGACCACCCCCCTCAATGGTATCCCCCTCATGTTTACACTATTGTTACATTGTTTCTTCTTACGGTTTTCTATGTATAACTTTAGTACTATACGTGTTTTTTCCTGCACCCATCGAATGTGTAGTCATGTCTGCAATTGTTTTTTTGCTATACCAACCTAGTATGGATATTCTTTTTTCCTAACCTACACTTGACTTTGCGTCTTATCTCCGTTCTGTATACAAATGGGGGTTTGACATTCCTTTACGGCCAATGGCCTTTGATCCGTGTCTACTTATAACAATTTATCTTGATGTTACCACATGTTTGACTTTATGGATATATACATAGGCTATATGTGTTTCTTTTTGTACTATGTACTCTCTAATGTTCTCCAACATGTTTTACTTGTATTGACAATTTGCGTTACCCCTACTATTGTCTTTGGTTTGTTTACATGGTGTAAATGTTCTTTGCATTGCACACTTGAATAAGCACTCTGTGTAATATTTATCTTTAGTATCTAATTGGTACTATCATATGCACGCACTGTCGCCATTACTGGTATATATAATATATGTGCAAACTTGTCTTCTATTTATGACCATGTTAATACTGTGTCTCAAACTGTACATTGAACCTGATTTCTAAGGTACTAATGCTCTTATGTTGACGGATATGTCCAATTACTGTTACTCGTGTTTTGTTTAACACTCTTAGTTTTGCATGTGGTGTCCTTTACATTGTTTGGCTCATATATGGACTTTTAGCTCCTTTCACAGTTTCTCTTCCGCTTTCAACATGGCCGCCGCCTTTCCCTACTGTTCCTGTCTCAATTCTAGCAGTGGTTTACACTGCTTTGGCAAAATTACTTCTTTTTCTCCGACCTTCCTTTATTTTGTTGACTCGTTATCGAGTAGTCCTTTGTCCATTTCCATGACATATCTGGCATTTAACACCGGAGTTTCCCACGATGCCATTCATACTGACTCCCGTTACGCGGGAATCTGCTTAACAGGTAGGCCTCCTTCCTCTCTTTGAACAATAGTGACCCTATCGGTGGGTTACTCATCCATGTAACTTTTTGCTCTCTCTGATCTAACGTTACTGACACCCAATATCCCTACTAGTTCTACCTACGTACGCGTCAGCCTTTTTGACGTACCATGCAGCCTTTTGCCTTACTCTTGCATATTTTTTCCAGGACTACGCTAGGACTTACCAAGGTCCTCCTATCTTTATACTTAATATTTGATCTACACTTCCTACCTGGGCGCACCTATTTACTTGTCTAAAACAGGTAACTAATTTAATTAATTAATTAATCTTTACCATTTTTCTGCTTTCCCGTTTTGCTAGCCCCTTTTTGACTACTTTACTGACGGCTTTGTTTTCCTTTCCAGTTTTTACTATGTGTACAAAATCCCACCTTGGAACTTTCTACATTTCCGCCCATACTTTAGGTACGATTAAGGCCGCTGTTCTTCTTTTTCTTCTTTAGGCACGCATTCTTCCGTTTATTTGACTCACTACAGTTCTTACTTTATTTTGGGCACTACATACCCATTCCACGTGGGTTCATCAATATACTTACAGTTTTGAAACACTATCAAACAATTGCTTTGGGGTTTTCTTGTACTAAAGAATATATACATTTCATTGGTTTGGTCTGGCAGTATCTTTGGAATAATATCACAGTTTTTACCACTGTGGTTTCTCATAATGGTGCCTGTTCGCTATCTTGTCTACTTTGAGTGCCATTTCTATTATCTTCTCTATTTGCACTACTTACTGGGTTTACTTACCTTTGGTATATGCACCCAGCTACTTGTTTGTTACTTTCAAATTTTTGCTTTTGACCAGTCCGGACAAAATGAAACATTAGTGTGTGTGTATATATATATATATATATATATATATATATATGTTCGATGGCATGTGTAGCTGCAGATACACATGCTGTGCACATCCCGCCATCTGGTGTTGGGCTCGGAGTGTTACAAGTTGTTTTTCTTCGAAGAAGTCTTTTCGAGTCACGAGACTGAGGGACTCCTCCCATTTCGACTCCATTGCGCATGGGCGTCGACTCCATCTTAGATTGTTTTTTTTCCGCCATCGGGTTCGGACGTGTTCCTTTTCGCTCCGGGTTTCAGGTCGGAAAGTTAGTTAGAATCTTGGAAAAATCGTCGGTATTGTTTGCGTTCGGTATCGGGTTAGTTACAACAGATCGACACCGAATTAAGAAGAGCTCCGGTGGCCCTTTGGTTTTTTTTTCGATCCCCGTCGGGGCCTGGTCGGCCCGGCCACGTGTCTCTTCAAGGCTGATGGAACGGACCCCATTCCGCTTCTGTCCAAAATGCCATAACAAGTATCCATATACAGATCAACACCTGGTCTGTAACTTGTGTTTGTCACCAGAACACAAGGAGGATACTTGTGAGGCCTGTCGAGCGTTTCGGTCCAGGAAGACACTCAGGGACCGAAGGGCCAGAAGACTGCAAATGGCGTCGGCGCCGACAGGACAAGGGCGTTTCGAGGAGGAGGAAGAAACAATCTCCACCCAGGAATCAGACTCGGAGGAGATCGATCCCGATGAAACGCCGAAAACCGTGAGTAAGACGTCGAAGCAGAGAACTCACGAGAAGACCGCTAAAGCCCAGGGGACGCCACCGCCAACAGGCCATGGCTTAACCCGAAAAATAGGTGACCGTCCATCGGCACCGAAAAAGGGCGAGCTACCGGCACACAGCAATCTTGGGCCCGAGATAGTGGCTCCGAGAAGATTCGGCATCGAGACAGCGGCACCGAAATGGGTCGGCATCGAGAAGGCACGACGCCGAAAATAAAAAAGGTTTTGTCCGAGCCGAAAAAGGCAGGCGAAAAGGTTTCGGTACCGAAACATCCGGCCTCGGAACCGCAAAGAAGTTCCTATTCAGGGGAACAAGGACTGTCCTCACAAATGAAGACACACAGATTTGAACAAGAATTAGGGACAATAGAGCCAGATGACACACAAAGACAGCTCTTTATTAAAAAAGATACGGGGAAGATCAGCACTCTTCCTCCAATCAAAATGAAACGTAAACTTGCCTTCCAAGACAAGGACAAACAGCCACACGCAAAGGTGGCTAAACAAGTAACACCACCACCATCCCCACATCACTCTCCGCCACCATCACCTGTAGCCACTCCACCAATGATGCAATCACCAACTCATACGGGAATGAGTCAAGATGACCCTGACGCATGGGACCTTTATGACGCACCAGTGTCAGATAATAGCCCTGAATGCTATCCAGCAAGACCATCGCCACCAGAGGATAGTACAGGCTGCGCTCAAGTGGTATCAAGAGCTGCAGCATTTCACAATGTCAGCCTTCATTCAGAACCCATTGAAGACTACTTTCTTTTTAATACACTGTCGCCTACACACAGTCAATATCAAAGTCTTCCGATGTTACCCGGAATGCTCAAACACTCCAAACAAGTGTTTGAAGAGCCTGTCAAGGGGAGAGCCATTACTCCAAGAGTAGATAAAAAATATAAAGCGCCACCAACAGACCCAGTGTACATCACACAACACCTAACACCAGATTCTGTTGTAGTCAGAGCAGCGCGCAAAAGAGCCAACTCACATTCTTCAGGAGATGCACCACCTCCAGATAAAGAAAGTAGAACATTCGATGCTGCAGGCAAAAGGGTGGCCGCACAGGCAGCAAACCAGTGGCGCATTGCAAATTCCCAAGCTTTGTTAGCCAGATATGATAGGGCCCATTGGGATGAGATGCAACACTTTATTGAATATTTACCAAAAGAGTTCAAAAAGAGAGCGCAGCAAGTGGTAGAAGAGAGACAGAGTATCTCTAATAATCAGATACGGTCAGCAATGGATGCTGCAGACACAGCTGCTAGAACTGTCAACACAGCAGTAACAATAAGGAGACATGCATGGCTGCGTACATCAGGATTTAAACCAGAGATACAGCAAGCTGTGCTAAATATGCCATTCAACGGACAGCAGTTGTTTGGGCCGGAGGTGGACACTGCGATAGAAAAACTTAAAAAAGACACTGAGACGGCCAAAGCCATGGGCGCACTCTATTCCCCGCAGAGAAGAGGCACATTTCGAAAGACACAATTTCGAGGGGGGTTTCGAGGGCAGACCACAGAAGCCACAACCTCACAAACAAAGCCCACTTACCAGAGCCAGTATCAGCGGGGAGGTTTTCGGGGACAATATAGAGGAGGACAATTTAAAAAAAAATAGAGGAAAATTCCAAAGTCCCCAAACTCCTCCAAACAAACAGTGACTTCAAGGTCACAAATCCCCAACACATAACACCTGTGGGGGGGAGACTAACCAAGTTTTACACACATTGGGAGGAAATAACAACAGACACTTGGGTCTTAGCAATTATCCAGCATGGTTATTGCATAGAATTTCTCAAATTCCCTCCAAACGTCCCACCGAAAACACACAGTATGTCAAAACAACATATAGATCTTCTAGGACTAGAAGTTCAAGCATTGCTACAGAAAGAAGCAATAGAATTAGTACCAAAACAACAATTAAACACAGGAGTTTACTCACTGTACTTTCTGATACCCAAAAAAGACAAAACTCTCAGACTACTAGATCTCAGAACATTAAATCCTACATCAAACCAGACCACTTTCACATGGTTACTTTACAAGACGTAATCCCACTGCTCAAAAAACAAGACTACATGACAACACTAGACTTAAAGGATGCATATTTCCATATACCAATACATCCTTCACACAGAAAGTACCTAAGGTTTGTATTCCAAGGGATACATTACCAATTCAAAGTGTTGCCATTCGGAATTACAACTGCGCCAAGAGTTTTTACAAAATGCCTGGCAGTAGTAGCTGCACATATCAGAAGGCAGCAAATACATGTGTTCCCGTACCTGAACGATTGGTTAATCAAAACCAATACGCTAAGACGGTGTTCACAACACACAAAATATGTCATAGAAATCCTACACAAACTAGGTTTCTCGATCAACTACGCAAAATCACACCTTCTGCCGTGTCAAACACAGCAATACTTGGGAGCAACAATCAACACAGCAAAAGGGATTGCCACTCCAAGTCCACAAAGAGTTCAAACATTTCACAATGTAATACAGGCCATGTATCCAAAACAAAGGATACAAGTCAAAATAGTAATGAAACTACTAGGCATGATGTCTTCATGCATAGCCATTGTCCCAAATGCAAGGTTGCACATGCGGCCCTTACAACAGTCCCTAGCATCACAATGGTCACAAGCACAGGGTCAGCTCCTAGATCTGGTGTTGATAGACCGCCAAACATACATCTCGCTTCAATGGTGGAACAGTATAAATTTAAACCAAGGGCGGCCTTTCCAAGACCCAGTGCCACAATACGTGATACCGACAGATGCATCCATGACAGGGTGGGGAGCACACCTCAATCAGCACAGCATCCAAGGACAATGGGACATACTGCAAAGACAGTTTCACATAAATCACTTAGAACTGTTAGCGGTATTTCTAGCGCTGAAAGCATTTCAACCCATAGTAACCCACAAATACATTCTTGTCAAAATAGACAACATGACAACAATGTATTACCTAAACAAACAGGGCGGGACACACTCGACACAGTTGTGTCTCCTGACACAGAAAATATGGCATTGGGCGATTCACAACCACATTCGCCTAATAGCACAATTTATTCCAGGAATTCAGAATCAGTTAGCAGACAATCTCTCTCAGGATCACCAGCAGATCCACGAATGGGAGATTCACCCCCAAATACTGAACACTTACTTTCAAATTTGGGGAACACCACAAATAGATCTATTTGCAACAAAGGAAAACTCAAAATGCCAAAACTTCGCATCCAGGTACCCACAACATCAGTCTCAGGGCAATGCGCTATGGATATTTGCGTACGCTTTTCCCCCTCTCCCACTCCTTCCATATCTAGTAAACAAGTTGAGTCAAAACAAACTCAAACTCATACTAATAGCACCAACATAGGCAAGACAACCTTGGTACACAACACTACTAGACCTCTCAGTAGTACCTCATGTCAAACTACCAAACAGACCAGATCTGTTAACACAACACAAACAACAAATCAGACATCCAAATCCAGCATCGCTGAATCTAGCAATTTGGCTCCTGAAATCCTAGAATTCGGACGCTTAGACCTCACACAAGAATGTATGGAGGTCATAAGACAAGCTAGAAAGCCTACCACTAGACACTGCTATGCAAATAAGTGGAAAAGATTTGTTTTATTTCTGCCATAATAATCAAATTCAACCCTTACACGCATCTGCAAAAGATATAGTAGGATACTTACTACATTTGCAGAAGTCAAAACTAGCTTTCTCTTCCATAAAAAATACATCTTACTGCAATTTCAGCTTACCTGCAAATTACGCACTCAACTTCATTATTTAGGATACCAGTCATTAAAGCATTTATGGAAGGCCTAAAGAGAATTATACCAACAAGAACACCACCAGTTCCTTCATGGAACCTCAACATTGTCTTAACATGACTCATGGGTCCACCTTTTGAGCCCATGCACTCTTTTGAAATGCAATACTTAACGTGGAAAGTTGCATTTTTAATTGCCATCACAACTCTAAGAAGAGTGAGTGAAATTCAAGCATTTACCATACAAGAACCATTTATTCAAATACACAAAAATAAAGTAGTTCTACGGACAAATCCTAAATTTTTACCAAAAGTAATATCACCGTTCCACTTGAATCAAACGGTAGAATTACCAGTGTTCTTCCCACAGCCAGATTCTGTAGCTGAAAGAGCACTACATACATTAGACATCAAAAGAGCACTAATGTACTACATTGACAGAACAAAACTAATTAGAAAAACAAAACAACTATTTATTGCCTTTCAAAAACCTCATACAGGAAATCCAATTTCAAAACAAGGCATTGCTAGATGGATAGTTAAGTGCATTCAAACCTGCTATCTTAAAGCTAAAAGAGAGCTGCCTATTACACCAAAGGCACACTCAACCAGAAAGAAAGGTGCAACCATGGCCTTTCTAGGAAATATTCCAATGAATGAAATATGTAAGGCAGCAACATGGTCTACGCCTCATACATTTACCAAGCACTACTGTGTAGATGTGTTAACTTCACAACAAGCCACAGTAGGTCAAGCGGTACTACGAACATTGTTTCAAACAACTTCAACTCCTACAGGCTGAACCACCGCTTTTGGGGAGATAACTGCTTACTAGTCTATGCACAGCATGTGTATCTGCAGCTACACATGCCATCGAACGGAAAATGTCACTTACCCAGTGTACATCTGTTCGTGGCATTAGTCGCTGCAGATTCACATGCGCCCACCTGCCTCCCCGGGAGCCTGTAGCCGTTTAGAAGTTGATCTTGAACATTTGTAAATTTGTAAATATATTACTTTAAACTTCATTATGTACATACGTATTCACTCCATTGCATGGGCACTATTACTAGCATACACAACTCCTACCTCACTCTCTGCGGGGAAAACAATCTAAGATGGAGTCGACGCCCATGCGCAATGGAGTCGAAATGGGAGGAGTCCCTCGGTCTCGTGACTCGAAAAGACTTCTTCGAAGAAAAACAACTTGTAACACTCCGAGCCCAACACCAGATGGCGGGATGTGCACAGCATGTGAATCTGCAGCGACTAATGCCACGAACAGATGTACACTGGGTAAGTGACATTTTCCATCTCTTTGCAGCCTTGAAAAAGTCACTTGTTTTACTGTTTGTCTTACATCGCATTTTTCTGCTTATTGGCCCATTCCTCTTATCTGTGTGGATGTGCAGTTCGTACTTCTTATGGTTGCTTTGAACATTCTTGTATGTGAGGGAGCACTAAAGGCCTTTGCTGGATAGGACTCAACACGTGTTTTGTTGAAGGCAGAACAAATATTGCAAGATGTTGCAAGTACTGGGCTTGGAGGAGGACTGATTGTAGGTTGCTCTCGAGAAGAGAGGGCGCAGCATATTAATATTTTTTATTATTCATTCTCTTCAAGCACACTCATCATACTTCTTGCAGGAGATGCTACTTCACACTACTACCCAAGCCCCTGAGTATCGTTATAGAATTAACACGCCTCATGATCACTGGTTACCCAATGCTGCCGCCCAAAAATACATTATGGGGCTCTATGCGAAATCGAGACACATTACTTTTCAATTAAATTGCCCACTTTATGTATATTTCAAATTAAGACTGGAGCCTGTGATTTCTCTTGGTTACTCTGTTTTGCCGGACAACCCCCACCCCATTCAAAGGAGGAAAACTTACTTTTCAAGATAGCCGCTGTATTCTTGTCCAGTGTTGATTGTTTTGTTTGTATTCTTTATATCTTGTCAGTTTCCTTTGCAATTGCATTTTACAGTTTGTTTTGGGGTGTACACTGTAGATACTACATACATTTAATACATTTATTTATTTTTTGGACGTTGGGTGTATAGATAAAGATGTCGACCTTCTGCCATCTTCCCTGGGGCTGCTACAAGGCAGATGCTTCTTCAGGGGTGCTCCCGATCACCCCTTCTTCTGTCTCTTCACTGCATGCAGTAGATTGTGAGCCATGCAGGTCCCTTTCCATCCAGGTATCCCCAACATCATTTATTAGGCGTAGCCAAGGCATGTTGTATTCACTCTGTAGGCCTTCAACACGCCCATGTGAAGTAACAGTAGATATTGTAGCACCCAGGGTAATGTGCTGCATGCCTAAACATTAAAGCCCCAAAGGCAAGACCTATTGGATATGCCGATGCTTTTTCTATGGAAGAAAATAGCTTGGATAATGCTTCTTCCAGCATCCAACACACATACTGCTGTCCCATTCTACCCACAGCACTCTAAGAGGCCCAATGGATTTATGTTATTCTGAAGTATTTTATAATTTATTATAGATTTATTGCACAATAAATTGCAGAAATCAACCAAAAAAGTGTTTCTTGTCCGAATGAATAAAACATCCTTAAAAAAAGAAGTGCTGCATGTTGTGCTGCTCAGAGGGAGGCCATTTGCAAAGGTTAACTGGTCAGCCTCATGTATTCTGGTGTGAAACTGCAGAAGTGAAACTTTCCCAGACTGTGATAATGTGTTGAAATGAGCAAATAGCAAAATACTGGCACGGAATGTGCTACATAATGTACAATTTCCTGCTGCATAACTCCAATGTACCTAGCTATAAGCAAGGCACTTGTGTTCTGCTGAGCCCAGGTTGCAAAACCTCTTTTGTGCAGTACCAAGTTGTACAGCCAAATTGATCCATGTTATTACTAAAGCCAGAAGGAAAATCCCGGATAGGGAAAAGCTGCATGTTTACATCGGTCTTACTTCTGGATGCTGTAAATATTCACCCCTCCTCTAAAGAGGCTGTGGAATTGATATTCAGGGATCATAACTGGAGCAAATGTCTCTGTTCGAGTAACTGTTTCCCCTCCTAAAGTTATTCCTACTGCAGAAGATTCTTCTCCTCTGTGAAGATGGGTGTACCTTGTACCCTGGCTACAGGACAAAGCCGATAAATACATCCACTTTGCGCATTTTAGAAACATTCAATATTTTATTAAAACCCCCCGCCCCCAAATAGAGCTAAGGTGATTTGTCCCACTGATCACAAGAACATGTTCCTTGTAAACTCTGTTAATGTTCGTGCAAGACCTTTCTCAGAGTCTAAGCATTTCTTTATTATGGATGTGAAAGCCGTGACAGTGTGATCACTGTGAAGGTTCTGTCCAAGGCATTTTTGAAATCCAAGCAACAGCAGAGCAAACTCAGTTCTGAAAACAAATGCTATCGATTTTCTGTGGTTTTCATATGTTTAATATTCATGCCGGCAGTGACATGGAACTCATTAATATAGATTTCTCTAGTTGCTTAGGAAAATGTAATCCTGGTAACGCAGCAGAGAACCATTCTGCATTTAGTGTGCTGGGTTACAGTTTGCGGCTTTTTATAAAATGGCAGTTTGCCAAGGTGGATTAACTTTTTTTTCAGATGTTGTTTCACAGCTGGGAGCCCCTCAGCGAATGTGTTATACTCTGCATCACTTAATATCTCCCTCCCATCTTTCACAGGCATTCACGCAAGCACCCTCTTCCCCCATCTCTAAGACACATCCAACAAACAACAGCTGTTGCAGGGATGGAAAGTCTTAATGAAATTGTGCGCAAGTGGGAATTTCACTTCCCCGTATCCTGTACTGTGGTCAGTTAAAGTCTCCCTGTATATTTAGGTTTGGCTCCTCCACCTTTTCATTTTGGTTTTGGTTTTGCGTTTAGCCGAGTCTATGCCGAGTTAATCTTTCATCACTTTGGGATTCTGAATTTAACAGAGCTGCTAACAGTGAGCCACGTGTTCTGTGAAGCAAAGCCATGCTCCAAGCCACATGGCAACTGGATCCCGAACTATGGAAGTGTGGTGTAGCAAAACCTACTCCCACCCGTAGAGGAGCATGAGGCTCTTGACAGCAAGGCTCTCGGCAGTAAGTGGAGTTGCTCTGAGAGCATGTCTTCGAACCTCCCTCTTTCCCTGAGAATCAGTATCTGGCCACTGTGGCTTTTGACAGGAAGACCTCGGTCAATAAGTGGACTTATTCCCCCAACCTCCCTCTTCATCTTCTATGACTGTTTCTCTTGCACTGTTGCTTGAGCTTTGGATCATTTAAGATCTCCCCATGAAGATCTGTCTTTTGTTACTTGTGCAGATGTCTCTTTCTTACATCAGACATGTGTGAGACTCCGCATAGTGTTTGCAGGCAGTAAGAATTGTGATGTTCTCCCAAATGGCACCAAACCAAGGCCATGCCTTCAGGGACAAATGTTATTTAAGTCACTGAGCTAGCATTATTTTGAGGACCACATTGATGAGGTGACACTTGAACACAGTGGAATACACATGAAATCATATTGTTTTGGAGGAGAATTCCTTGCTCTATCCAGAGGTTTAAGATCTTGAAGCTCTGCCGTAAGCTGAAAGCTGTAGGTATTTGAAACCATTGTACCTTCACTTAATGTGTCATGGTCCTTGTAGAATCAATTCAGGCCCTTTGATCTCGAAGATGGAGTCTGCTCTATCCTTTCTAGTTAATCACTTTATCCAAGTTGTAAATGCTGGCACACAGTTTAAAATAAGGGGTAAAGGTGTGTTGGTTCCTGTTGGGTACACCCAGGCCAGCTCTGCTCACGTTTCATATCCCTAGAGAAAATACACAGTACTGTACTCTATTCTGTGTTGTGAGCTCAGATCAGCCACAGTGAGTCGTTTTGGCACTAAAAAGAATACTTGAACAAATAGTTGAATAATATGGTAAGCCAGACCCTCTAACACTTATTTTAAGATTTGCGTACGAGCAGAAGAAAAGATTTGGCTAGTCGCTGTAGGAGTGAGTGTATGGGGTGACATAGCAAACATAAGCAGAAAAAGGTTTTCAGTTTTGCTTTACAAACTACTCTTTTGCAGGGCTTAGACCTCACTCCCTTTGAATACTCAGTATTATCAGATGCATTGTCTCATAAACTGTAAACTCCAAGGTTCCCCACGAGTACAGACTCCCTATGAACAACACAGAGGAACATTCAGTGGATGAGGTCTTTCCTAATGTTGGAACCTTAGTTCCCTGAAATATCAGTAAGACTTCTGGTGATAAGAAATTTGCTGGTTGAAGGACACTATGGTACATTGGAAGGATTCTAGCTTAATGAAAATTATGCAGGGTCAGCCATCTTTCTATGACAGAGGATCTGATGACACTGGTCTTCAACCTCATACTTCCAATGGCTTTACATGCCACTTGAGCTGGGCTAAGCTGAAGGACCCGTGAGGGCTTCACCTGGAGGTCTGTATATATGTTTTGGGAGCACAAAAAGGGCTGTGGATGTAAACCTCTTACTTTTTTAAACATGCTTCCCATTGGCAGCAAGTGGGCTGAAACTTAAGGTCGGGCCCTAAATTTTGTACTGGTCAGAGAAATAAGTTCACTACAGTGGTGTTTTCTTTGGTCGCCATGTTCTTTAATTTTATGTTCATTGTGGTGCTTCCCGATGAAGCATGAATTTAGTTGACATCTCTTCTCTTAATATGCAATGCAATGTAAGCCTAGGAGGGGAAAGAAATGGTCCTGATAGAGGAGGTATAAATGTAGAACCTGTGTCAACTCTTGGGTTATGAAAAAATGGCATATGGTGCCAGCGACTGAGAACACGCAATCTGGGTACCAGGGCCCACCTTCCTCAATGGAGACTGCATTGGTTCACCTGTCTAAAGAGACTGAGTGTGCTGAGCCTTTTAGAAGAGGGAAGATACGAGACTCATTAAATGAGGTTTACTGGTTGAGGGCATTATCCAATGAAGCAGAGACTTGACCATGGATTAAAGATAAGATGTAACATAAAACAGAGAGAGGAGAGAGTTGGGGGACCTTGGTGTTCGGAGGGGTGCAAATTGGAATTTTGGGAGGAGAGAGGGAAGGCACCCTTTCCTTGTTTCTTTGTTTTCTTTCTGAGATGGGTGTTCCCGCCTGTAATGACCGCTTTAGTGCGAGCTCGAAAAAGGAAATGAAGCTTCACACTTTGTGCCTGCACTCAGAGTGCTTCTGCTGTGCAGAATGCCACATTGCATATTACTGACATGAGCATGGCATGCGAATCCTCCTACAGTCAAAATTGGTCAAGCTGGTGATGTTGGCGTAAGTTGAAGGGGTTGGACATCAGAATTTTTGTCCCAACAATGCACTGATTTGCCCACATCTTCCCACCACACATGCGAACCATCAGACTTGCCAAATGAGGGAAACTTGCACTACTTGTTAGTGCTGTACGTGTACTGTTTGCTTGAGGGAAGCATGCAACTCAACTTTGCTGATCCTGTGCTGTAGGAGTGATGCTTGTGCTGCTGCTGTCATTATTATATCTGGTCACGTGTCAGGTCACGGTGATTGGACCCTCACAGCAGT
This sequence comes from Pleurodeles waltl, assembly GCF_031143425.1. Classification (NCBI taxonomy): domain Eukaryota; kingdom Metazoa; phylum Chordata; class Amphibia; order Caudata; family Salamandridae; genus Pleurodeles; species Pleurodeles waltl. Next base: position 879,123,979 of record NC_090447.1, read on the forward strand.
TTCTGTTCTTGTACAACTTATTACCCTTCCATGGAGCTCTGGCTTCCCATCCGGGCCCGTTTGCCCTCTGCTAGTTGCAGTGCACCCATCAGGCACCGGTCGCACTGTTCTGCCTCCTTTACACAGTCACGGTATTCGAGGCGTCTCTACCCCCTACACCTACTGTATCTTTCTTCTACAATCCTCAATCCCACTTTTTGTTCCATCTCCCCAACATCGTCGCAGCTGAGTGCTGTGTCTCTGTGCCTAAGGGAAAGGTCCACTGCTGCTTCCTGTGTGTGTGTATGGGGGGGAGGGGGGGGAGAAAGGAAGGAAGGGGGAGAGGGACAACGAGAGAGAGAACGACAAGGACCGACCGACCGACCTGTTACCACTGCTGCCAGTGTAAGTCTTCTGTGGATGAGGGAAGCCGCTGCCCAGTCTACTATATCTCATGTGTGCACGCAAGGAAGCCCATCCTGCTGCCCCTGTGGCATGCCTGTTTCCTGAGTGTGTGAGGCTTGCACAGCTGCTGCACATGCAATATCTGTTCTGCGCGTAAGTAACTCGGCTCTGCTGCTGCCCATTCTGTACTTGTTGGATGTGTATTTATATGAGGCAAGTCTGATAATTTTTTATTTGCTATACAAAACTAAAACTGTTTACTTTTTTTCAGCATGTTTGCATTCTGTGCTTAGTAAGGCACAGTGCTCCGGAATCACTGAGAAGCTGCGTTTTGGCAGTGAACAGAACAGCAAAGCAAACCGAACATGCCCAAGAGATAAGAACTGGCAAATCAGTTTGCTGGGCTTGTTCTGTAGTGCAAGCACACAGCATACGGGTACATATGAAGGCAGTTGAAGGCTTCCATCTACACATATAAGGGCCTTGTGTAAAAAGGCAGAACACACACAAGCGCCCATGTATGCCCTCGCACATACCCATCCTCATAGATGCCAGGCAACCCAACTCTTGTTCAACACCGTCCGCTGCTCCGGAGCTCTTGGCCAACAACATTTTGCTCTGTGATTTTGAAGGCTGAGCTTAAAATGGGGTAAGACATTCTCGACTACCAAAACGCTTTTTTTTTTTAATTAAAAATCGAGAGCTGTCTGAAGGTGTCATATTTGATGGGTTCCTTGGCAGCTGTTCCCAGAAACCAATGTGCACACTGAGGGACGGATGACAAAAGTTGTCTTTGATTTTGAATTTTACCTGTTTTGTTTTTTTGCTGCTTTCAAGGCATTTCACGGTTTCTATTTGCTATAGTTTGTCATACAGAAGAGTAAGTGCCCTGTGTTGCAAAAAGGGGAGAAGAGTCTCTATTGGGCGTGTGCAGGAAGGTGTAAAGTTTAACCCGTTTGTGGTAACCCGTCGCCTGCCGACAGGACCTCTGGGCGGTATATGAGCTTTACTTGTAATATATTTTGCTGCTGCTAGCAGAACGACTGCAATAAGGTGAACTGTGTGGAGTGTTGTAGTTGTACTGTGCAATTGTTATACTCGAACTTTGAAGACTGCCACTAATTACTACCCATGACAAAGGCCATATATTCACACTACAGTGACCTCCTTTTTTTTAACTAAGTTTGAAATTTGCGGACTTCCGTTTTTTCAACACAGGAAGACATAATATAGCCTGTTGTTGTGTCATTCTTATTTTGCTTCCACCCACCACAGTGGCATGAGACAGCAGGTCAGCCCACATTACTTACTGGGTCCCTTCACTTTGAGTGACTGCACAGACTTTTCACCTGCCAAAAAGTTCTTTCTTTAATTTAATTTGCAAATCTGGGTCAAAATGAGCTTTCTCTTTATTTATTTTATATTGACTTTAAAAAACGGCTGTTTATTTTCCCTGCACTCCTTGTTAAACTTTGCGTTATAATTTGTTTTCATGATATTGTAACATAGTATCTGCCTGCGATTTGATTGTCTCATTAGGGGGTGATTTGTAGGCCTGGGAGGAGTAAATTCAGTCCAATTTCGCGGAATTCCGTTGAGCTGAAAAAAAAACTCAGTGGAATTCTGAAAAGCCCAAATTCCATGCCCCTCAGAGTTCTCCTGAATGCACCCATCTCGAAAGCGCTAAGCAGGGTCGGGCCTGGTCACCCAGGCCCGACCCTGCTTAGCGCTTCCAAGATGGGTGCATTCAGGAGGGCCATAGGCAGTAAAAGCTGCAGTTTCAGGTCTCTTGTGCACCGGTGCACACGGGGGCAGGCTGGTGCACAAGAGGTCTGAAATGGCAGATTTCTTTAGCTGCCTACGGCCCTGGCCTGAATTCAGGCCATGACCGTACACAGCAAAAGCTGATGTTTCAGTCCATGTTAATACACCATTGTGCACAAACAGCGACAAAAAAGAGACAAGGACTTACCTAGGTCTTCCCGGGGGGGTCCTCCTCTCTGACGAGTCCCCCTCTCCACCAGTTATGGGCTGCACAGTGCAAGCGTAGACTGTTCAGGCCTTCTTTAGTCCCAAAGGAGCATCAGCCTCGAGATGTAATTGAGGTAGGGTTTGAGGGGCGGGGTGGTTTGGATCATACCTGTATGAAATAGAGATCAAATTTAGTGGCCATAAAAGGATGTAAAGTTGGTCAGTATGCTTACTTTTCCTAGCAAGATCCATTTCGGAGGCAGGAATGGTGTTTGATAAATCTGTCTTGCATCCTTGCTGCTTTGCAGGTTTTTAGGCATCTTAGAATTATGTTCATAAGGAAAATGGCACAATATGCCCTTTATCTCAGTGCAGCAGCTAAACTGTGCTTCTCAAGCAGGGCTGTTGTGTATGTCCATTGCTTAGCCAATCGCAAAGCCGGGAATTCCACTTGTCACAATTCATAGCCTTCTTTCGTGCCCAAAAGGCTTGGCAAACCTAAAAATAATTTAGATAAGTATAAGCCTGAAACTAGTATGCTAAATGTACTGAACTATCAATAATTATTTTTACGTTGGCCTGCTTTTTTATAATGGCCCTGCTTTAGTCATAGGACCTTCTTCAAACAAGAATTGTAAGCTTGTGACTTAACCTGAAATCTTACCCAAAGTTTTCCTGTCTGCATGACCTACGTTTTAACGAAAATTGACAGCTCAGGCTACGCAGTGGACAACAAAGAATTCAATGAAAGTCACATTAGGCATTCCTTCTGTAGGCTACAAAGTGGAAATGTATCTATTTAGCCACAATCCCTAACTCACTGCAGCAATTATGCTGCGATGAACTGAAAAGTTCTTCCTTTTAGCGCCAATTGTCATTTACTTACTGAAGTTTATATTTTATCATTGCTTTTGTTGTATATGCCTATCTGTACTATTTTGGAATCGAGCTGAAAGTGTGGATACGTATACTGTGAACAGTCTAATCCTTTTAAAATGAATACATTCGTAAAGTTTGAATTGATTATTTTAGGAGCAATTGCTGGTAGTAGCTTGGTATACTGTCTGGGTGAATATTAATAGAGCAGTTTTGAATATGGGGCCAATGATTTAATCATGTGATTTTCTTTTGTATTCTCACGCTATTGCAAAGTTGAGTTTCTCCATCTTTCCATATTTCTTCATGTCAAAAGTCTATAAGATTTCCAAACCATGCTGTTTGTATTCTTTAATTTATATAGTGTGGTGTTTGGTGTCAGTTTGGTTTATATTTTATAGATTGACATGTTGCACGTTACTCTGAAATCCTATGGTTGGATCCGGACAATGTTTGTTTAAAATAAAGCTTTATTTTTTGACATGTTGACTGTAGGAATGTCGGCTTGTCTCTTGGTGACTGCAATCTCACAAGGCCTTAATTGATGACCACAATTTAGTAGGATTCATATGAGTTTAAAATAGCCTCAAACTCAAAGCTATTGCTACAGATCTGTATCTAGTTTTTGTTTCTTTTGCACTTTGAACATGTTCTAGATTCATGCTGTGCACATACTGTATAACAGTATCCCTCGTCCTGTAACCACACTGTTATGTTTGCACATAGGAGAATTTTGTTCATCCCTCTTAAATCCTTTCTCAATTTTCTTAATAGTTTTTTTTTTGTGAATTGGTAGAGACCCTGTGGACCCCTTAAGTTACACACGGTGGAGGAACCATGCTGAATCCGGATTCATACAATGGTTGTGCCAAAGGCACCTGCCATTTGGTTTAATTCCTTTTATTTTGTCTTCTTATGTCTTGTCGCAGTGCCTTTCCTGTGCTACACCACTCTTTGCGATTTGAGTGTTACAGTTGAGTGTACATCTTCCCCAGCATGCCCGACCTGGCCTTGGAGAAACCAGCATACTTGTTTAGCAGATCATGTGCGAATGGTGCCTTATAGAAAGTTTATCAGTACAAGCATGCACCTTGTTTGAACCTGGGTTTCAACACCAGTCTTTGTTTTTTATTTTTTTGTGTGTTTATCTTGGGAAGGATAGTATTATGGCTTACAATATTTGGCCAGAAATATTGTCCTGTGTTTCATTCGCTACATAGACAGCTATAGATCAGTGTCAACTATCACTGGCTGTATGCATAATGTGGCATGCTAAAACGAATTTGCACAGAATCAGAGGTGAGAAAATACATGCTTCTCATGCATTGATTGTTGCTATATCTAAGGCATTTAGTCATGGAGTTATGGAAAATGATGGAGCTAGTATCAACACATGGATGAACCTGAAAATATAGTAACACAAAGCTGTTGCATTTGTGGAGACTGGCTTGTTAGGGGCGAACACAAAGCGCTCCGTCCCTCTTCTAATCTCTCTTTAGGGGGATTTTAACCACGTTCATGCTACGTCAGTCACTTTTATTGGTTTGTGGGCTTGCCTTTTAAAATCCGCTAGTTTTCATTTGTGAAAGATATGCATATGTCATGCCTTTCCAGGTGTTTAGCCTCCTCAAGAGCACCGGTAAACTACTGAAAACATACGAGCATCCATGTTTCCATATGGTTTCTGGACTACTTTTTCTCTTTATTTCGCAGCGCGGTCGCTGTGTTTTACACAGCGCGAATGCGCTTTTTTTTTTTTTTTCCCGTTTAATGTGGCAAGAAAAATCCAGTTGGGAGTTTACAATGCTAATAGCTCTAACTCAACGTAAAGTGAGCCCCGTTGCATTGGAAATGCTTGTTTTTAGGTCTGCTGTCAGCCAAGACCTTTTCATTTTACTAAAGTTATATTTATCATATACTTATAGGGACTTTCAGGCAGCCCTCTTCATCCAGTGTCTATTGATGTCTTGCAAATGTTTTCTTCTGCCCAATACAACAGCAGCATGGGGCTACAGGTGAGCCCACCTCAGCCGTTGGTTAACTTCACTCTGAGTGATGGCATTCTGCTCTTTCACAAGCAGCCCATCCTCACACATAATAGTTCCTTCAGGACTAGAAACTACTATCGCAATGTGTACTTTTTTAGACAAAAAATATTTTTACTTTTAGCCACTGTTTTTAGGGTCGAGCCTGTGTTGCATGTGCTCGCGCAAGCGTATCGCAGCGAGATGCTTTAGTGTTTAGAAAAGGGCTCGGAGCCCTGTCAACGTCACGTCAGTGTTTTTTATTGGTTCGTGGGCTTGCCTAATAAAATCTGCTTGCTTTCATTAGTCGAAGGCACGCATACGTCATGCCTTTTCCGGTGGCTAGCCCTCCTCCAGCGCAGCAACCAAGTACAGAAAACATGCGAGGCTCGCTGTTTTCCATCGGGCTCGTGGACTTCTTTTTCTCTCATTTACGAGCGCGATTTCGCTTGCCAGAAGTCGAGCGCTTTACATAATTAATTTCACTTTTTCGGGGTTATGTACATAATGCACTTTTGCCCGATAGGTGAAAAGTCGGGTTACGAGTTTACAACGCGATCAGCTCTAACATGAGCAAACGCGAGACCCGTTGCATTGCAAATGCTTGTTTAGATTGAGAAGGACTTGGCAACTTTTCCAACAATAAAGTTTTGCCAAACCATGACGAAACAAAACAAGCATTTACTAAGCCTTCATCCAACGTCAGAGCTATTGGCTTTGCCTGATTAATTTTTCTAGGGATATGGCATTCATTGTTGCATGTCCTTTTCCGTATGTCTGCAGCATGTCACACTACTGTCCGTGTGTGTGTGTGTGTGCATGCACGCTTGCATTTCCTGCTTTGCAAAAGGGTTGTGATTGGGTGGGTCTGCAGTAATCGGTGAGGTAGCCCCTCTCCGTGGGACTGCATACTCTGAAATGGCATGTTCTTTTGTTGAGGACTACTTGGGGGCTTGTTTTTGTTTTCCTTCCGTGTTGGGGACGTTTATCTAGTGCTGCTGTCATATGTAAGCATAGTTGATTAACCTAATCTTACTCATACACTCCAGTTTACTGGCCTTCGTGGTGCTGACATTTGTGCTGACATTGTAAATCAATGATTATTGGCCTTGTTTTAAGATCTTTCATGCATTAAGCAAATTGATTTTTCTTGCGTTTTAACACATTGATTAATTTGTTTGGTTAAGCTTCGGTTTTAAAATAGCTCTGCTTTTATTGATAACAATGTGAATTTGAACTCACTTACCACCGAAGACCTCCTTCGGGGCTGTGTAAGCCCTTCACTTACCTGAAGCCGATAAATGGAGCTTAGTTTTACATTGGGTAATAATACCTGAATATTGTGAGAATCTACACCTCTTACACACAGCCACCAAAAAATATGTTTTTTTAAGTTCAAGTTAGTGGTGTTTATGGCTGTGATATTTTGCTGGTCGCTGAAATTAAGCAGACAAAACAAGTTTCCACTGTGAGGACTATCACTTTTCTTTTTGCGTTGTACTGATTTTGTTTCAGATTCATTTGTTTTATTTTCTTCTCCTAAGTTTTTGATTTAAATTAGCCGATTTGTAGCCTCAGTACAAGTTACAGTATTTCATCCTGTCCGTTTAATCTTGTTTTCTTATGATCTTCTTAAGTTATACTTGTTATGTAGAACATACACCTTTCTATCTAGCATGCCTCTATTCATGTTTTTATGTGGCATTTAATTGCTAAAAAGGGTGCACAAGTAGCAATTGCTGGATAGAAAAAAGTTATTGATAAAACAAGAGAATGAAACTCATTGACTTTGCTTGAAAATATGTTACTAATCTTTAAAAAAAAATGAGATCAGATCTCAAAGCGCTGTAGGATTCAAAACCGGAACACTGAGTTGAGAACAATATTGTTCTTGATTTTAGCTCTGACCAAGAATGAGGTACCAGCAGAGGGAGGAATGAAGCCGGAGCTTGTCAGTTACAATTAGATGAGGGGAAGAAAGTCATCCTTTACCCTGTTACCTCCGTTTTGTGCTTTGGGTGTGTTTTTTTTTTTTAACCTCTGAATTGGAGTTAGCCCGCTAAAGCGGCATCATCCATATGTGCTATATTTAAAGGGACAACCATTTTTTGTTTGAATTTGCATTAACTGGCTCAGCTGTATATGTGCCGAACTTCCTGCACTGTTTTACAGAGTGCAGATGTTGGTGTCAGAGAGGACTGAATGCCTTGAACTTCTGCTTCTGCATTTGTCTCCAGGGCAATTCGTGCCAGCCTCCTGCTAATCCAGAAGGTGAAAGGTATTCAGATCCTGCCACAGAAGCATGGTTGCATTTATGGAACTTCCTTCTTTAGATGCAGAGTGCAGAGTTTCCAAACAACAGATGACAATCCTCTTTGTCTCGAAAGATTCAAGTGGACCAGTTGAGGCTGAATGTGTTGACTTTTAGCACAGTTTTGACATGAGTCCTTAAACCGAAGAAAACTGACTAGATTGTGAAGAGCCAATTCTGGAGGGCTGAGGTCTTTTGTTCAGCTACTTAGAAAACACCTTCACATTCTTTTACGGTTTTTAGGTCGAGTGCGCAAGCACTCTGACGTTTTTGTAATCTATCTGTGGGCTTTTACCCACGCCCACCGCGCACCCATCACTATCGCTCGTTTGTGGGATTGCCTTTCAAAAGTCCTTTGTTATCATTGGTAACCGCGTTGTTTGTCCCTCCTTTGGGCAATTTTGTTACCGCCTTGGCCATCGACCCTGTTACATGGATAATTGCACGTTTGTCAATACGTTTGACTGCGAGCAAACTTCTTTTTCCTTTTGTGTCTCTCCTTCATGCTCACACTCATGGCGGCCGTGGCGCTTTGAATCGGCTTGCTTATGTCAACTGCTTTACTTTTCATTTTTAATCTATGTGGCAAGAAAAGTCCAGTTAGAAATTTACAAAGCTAATAGCTCTAACTCGAGCAAACACAAGACCCATTGTATTGAAAATGCTTGTTTGTGTTTACTGTGGGATTACATTGAACAACTTTTCCAGTGGGGTAGTTTTTTAGTCTTACCTATTGATCCCTGTGGATAATTTTCTTCATCTTTTTGCCTTTTTTATTAAATGTTTGTCATTTTATATAAAATGTTTTGGACATCTCAAGTTAATATTTTCTGAACGTGTACTGTTTTATTTATGTTGTTTGGTGCATTTACCACATGTTTTTTGTCTGAGGAAGGCTTTGTTGCTTTTGCCAAGCTGCTTAAAGTGATTGATGTGTAACTGGCAGTTACTGCATCTTGAAGCCCAAGTCAGTATGGGAAAAGCTATTGGACTCAGTGACTATTGAAGTTGCCATGCTATAGGATTTTGCAACAGGTTGAGAAGATCCTGGTTAGAATTATTTTGATCTAATCTTTCATGGTTAGTGGAAGTTTAAACTTGTTTCTTTTACTTTGTTTTGTAACGGGAATACGCTTTTAAGTTTGGTATATATGCATATCTGGTTTTAAGATGTTAACGTTTTTTTTCCATTGTAATTTCAATATTTTCCAATATGATGTTGTCAAGAGTGAGATAACTGGCCTTGATCCAGTGTATAATTTCTTAACATTTGTGATGTAAATTGTTTTGGCCATGTATGTTGTGTCTCTGTTGTCAAAATAGAATAGCCGAACACAAACCTTTAAAGTAGATAATTGGCTATCTGAGAGGAATAGGCTTCATATTTGGGGCATGTGAGTTTCTTAACTAAAGCTAGTGCAGCAGCATTGTTTCATGATGTCATTTTGCCCATCCATATGCAGTCCTGTAAATTACAGAAAAATTGTGCCTGCCTAATTCATCAGTTACATTCATCAATGGTTTTTCCACACATCGCATTTTGGCAGTAAAATTGGGAAAATAGGCATTTTCAGCTAAAATTCACACACAAGGAGATAAATGTGCATTTGTGCTACAAATATTAACACAGCTTGAAGGAAGGCTTAGGCTAATTGACCACTGTGGTAGGTGTTTGAAACTGGAAAGCAGGGTGTGAATAGAGGACATAATCACTGCCTCTGCTCCTATTGGCAGATCACTGCTCCTTTAGGTTGCCGCCTACCAGACAGCGCTGATATCTGGTTTGCTAAAGACGTCTTGGGGACATTTAGAAAGTTGACCTATGGATACATTCTGCATGTTTATTGCCATTGGCTTTGTGGTTCGTAACTCACATTTTCTTGTTTTCAATTTCCTGGCTTTATTTGTTTTAGGCTGGCCAGCTCTAGTTTGGTCCTGCCCTTGCCAAAACCTTATTTACAGAATCCTTCCAACTGCTCCTTTTCTGTAAACAGGCCTGTAAATCTTTTTCTTTTCTCCTCACATTTGCTGTGCATTAGATCAAATAGCAGGCACAGTCTTCTAAGGATGCTTGTTTACTTTTCTTTCTTTGACTTCAAAGTTAGAGGATTTATGTGACAATCTTGATGGATGCTGATGGTAGGAAAGAGTGTTTTACCTAACACAGGACAACATTTAAACAAATTGTGTAAGTATTTCAAAATTATGAATGCACAAATGAAGCATTTGATTTTGTTATTTCCGAAGTGTGTTGGAAACAACTACTTTAATATGAGCAAAACAAATCATTAAACTAGGTGATGCAATTTCCATACATTTTTGCCTGTGCACTGTATAGTTTGATTAGTAAAACTGCATGTCTGTGTAAATGTAATGGTCATTTTAGTTGGAAATATGCGGTCTGTAATGGCAGTGTGCTACCACACCATGAATACTCCATGCCATTCAGCTCTGCACCACTCCACACCACTGCACTTTACTCTGCACCTATCTACTTTACACCACGCCATGCCACTGCACTCTGCACCACTCCACCCCACTGCATTCTACGCCTCTTCATGCCTCTCTACCCTGTGCCACTCCACTCTATGCCAATGCCCCCTTCACCACTCTACTGTACTCCACTGCAGTCTTCGTCACTGTGTTCTACAGCACTCCAGTCTAGGTCACACCAATCTACTCTGCACAATTCCGCTCTGCCTCTGTATTCTATGACACTCTGCAACACTGCACTCTATGCCATTGCACTTTATGCCAATGCACTCTACTCTGCAACACTCAACTCTATGTCAGTGCACTCTATGCCAATCCACTGAGCGCCACTCTAATGTACTCTGCACCACTGCACTCTAGCCCACTTTACGCCATTACACTTTATGCCACTCTGCACAACTGCTTTCTACCCTGCAATACTCCACGCCACTGCACTCTACTCTGGGACAATCTACTCTACGCCACTGCACTCTGTCACTCTGCTCGACTGTATCACTCCACTCTGAGACACTGCACTCTTAACCACTGCACTTTTTGCCAATGCACTCTTTACAGCTGCACTCTACGCCCCAGCACTCTAATCTGCATCACTGTACTTTATGCAACTGCTCTCTATGACACTCTACTCCGCTGCACTCTGACACTGTACTCTGCAACACTGCACTTTCCTCTACTGAATTGTACACCACTCTACTTTGCACTACTCCACTCTACTCTGTAGCACTCTGACACTGCGCTCTATGCCACTGCACCGTGTGGCACTATACTCTACTTGCACCACTCTATGCTACTCTACTCTGCACCAGTCTATGCCCCGGCATTCCATGTCACTCGACTCCACTTTGCACTCTACACCACTGCACTCTATACCACTCAACTCTACACCACTGCCCTCTGCATCACTTAACTCTTCATCTCTCTGCACTACTCTACGCCACTCCAGTCTGCCCCACTCCAGTGTATTCCACTGTACGCGACTCCAATACACAACACCATCTGCCACTCCACTCTACAACATTGCACTCCTCTCTCCACCATTCCACTCTATGATCCACATCACTGTTCTCCACACCACTAACGTTTTCCCATACTAAACAGCAGCCATTGGCAAAGCCAATAGCTCTTGCATAGGCGAGACCTTTTGGCTTTCCCAGTGCTTATTGTATCTTCTCTCTGTTACTTTTGAGTCCTTTAGTCCCTCAATTGTTTTGCCCTGGAACCTTCCTCTCCCACAGATTGGGCCTGTCTTTTTTACTCTCTTGGGATCTGTCTCATTCATCTCCTTCCTTTTTGAGTAATGTGGCTCTTTTCACCCCCTCCTCCCCTTTGTGACCCTTACCCTTTATCCGCTAGCATCCTAGAACTAGTTATTTTACCTGGAGCCTGGCCCAGGAGCAATAATCGACTTTTGCAAGTAAAATTGCATAGACATTCACCTTGTCCCATGTTACAATATCCAGTCATAAATAAACCAAAGAGAACTATGTTGTGGCAATACTTAAATGTAAATATTGCAGCAGTGCTTCCTCTTGTATACTTAAGACAATCTGTGGTTAAACACTACCATAACACTGTTTGTGCCCCAGGTAACTGTTTTGAATGAAGTATGTTTACATATCACCCGCTCATTTACCTTGATTGTTAAGCGTGGGAGCAGTGCTCCCAGGGGCGTAGAATTATCTGGTAGTTTACTTCACGTATTCCAAATCATGTAAATATAGTCTTTAAACAAATCTTGAGTTACAAAATGTACACCTTAATAATTAGCATATGTACGCATTGTAACCTTCATGAAGTGATTCCGTGTCTAAGAATGAGGGTTTTCTGGTAAGCTGATGAAAAGGGATAGTGAATCCATGCGGCTTGTGACACCCAGCATGATAAATAGTCAGATAACTGATGTTGGTAGCATGAAGAGGAGTCTCCTAACTGCTAGTAGAAAAGATTAATGAAATTGCTAAATCACGGGCTTCAAACTTCTAACTTAGCAGTACCTGGTTGGAAGTTGTTTATTCAGTATCCATTTGCCTACACAAGTCGTAATGTGTGTTGTAGGCAAATTATCATCAGAGATATAGGCACACAATTGTTTCTCTATAATATTATTCACTTTGCGGGATTTGTTGTCTTCTTTAGTAATAGTTTTCGCAACAAGTTGATAGAATTCAATGTACATTCAGAACTGACATTGAAGGAACACTTGAAAAGTGTGCTCCCAATTGTCTCATGCCTGCTTGTGGCTTCTGTGTCCTGGACTGGGCTCTCTTGAGACGTCCCGGCTAATTCTGCCGCATCCTTCCTTGGATCTCCGTTTCAGCCAGCAGGATGCTCTGCTTGGTCTCAGTGTTTTTCTCCTACATCGGCTAACCTGCTCCTACATGACTATGGAACCCGAACCCCTACTAGAAGTGGAGGGTCCCAGGAATTCCACACAAGGCTTGAGAGAAGCTGCTAATCTCTGGTTTAGTTGGGAGGACCTTCTTCATTTCCAGAAGTGAGTTTAAGTCAATAAATTTAAAATGGCGGTACTGTTTTACTTTTTTATTCCTTCCTTCCAGAAAGTAGCTGCGCATTTTGGATCACCTTATTTGCCCCCTGAGGGTCTGAATTATGAAGTGATAGACTGACTGTCTCTCATCACCTCTCTCCTCCTGCTGTATGAACATAGTTTTCTTTATACTGTACTCAAGTGCCTTCTAGCTCCGTGACCCGTATATAGTTTTCAATATGGACACACAACCTGCAGACTTGCTGCCACACAGCAAGGTGATCTTACTGCTGTTGTGGAACAGAGAGCGGAGACCCTGTCCTCCAATCTAGTTTAGGTCACTTTAATCTTTTATTAGCTGAGATTCGGAAATAAATGAAGCTCACAGTTACCATTTCCTTAAAACAGCTAACTGAGGCCCTAGGTCTTTTTCCTTTCTACTTGTTTATGGTAGAAGTGGCTAGAGAAAGCTGTCATGTTTACAGGCAACTGGGCATACCGACGTCAATCCACCTTTACCAATACCAACTATTTCTCACAATCATATAAGACTGTTTTTTCTTTAAGTAGAAAATGAGTGCCTTATAGGGCTAATATACCCTTAAATGTTTTTTGTAGACACCTGTGGGTAAAATGGCTGAAATCAGCCATTATGTAAAAAGAAAAAAATCAAAACCTGTTTTTAGGCATTCCTTTATAAAAAAAAATATATATTTTGAAAAAAATCCAAAGACTTCCATTGTCTTTGTGCACACTCTTTTTCTGAAATTTGTATATGATCCTGTCTCTCTTTATTTGTCAATGTATGTCAGTGCAAGGAGGGTAGGACTGGATTTTACTGTACAGTTTGAAAGTCATAAATGAGAAAAATCTAAACTCTTCTCAAGCATGCACAGTTAAACTGCAGTTTGAACGAAGGCTCTAGCTACTCACATAGACAATAAGGAAAAAGGCTGACAAGAGGGCGGGTTAAGTTACTTCTGGTAGAAAACATGGGCAGAGTGTGGGCATTGTTATGGTATAACCTTGAGCCCTGTTTTCAGTGGCCACAACACTAAACTATTTTGGATGTTTTTTCCTTTTTCATTGAAGTTGACCACATCTTTCAAAAGGTGACTTCTAATGTTGCTCCCTGACCAGGATGCTGTCACCATTTACCTTTCAGTCTTAACCACGCCTTTGACTTCGTTTCTGGCCACCCAAGGGAGTTTGCAAGAATTGCTGCAGCCCCTCCTATCTTGTCTTTTCTAGGAAATGACCTGGAGGGAAGGGAATGCCGCGTGTGCAACCGCAGTGAATCATTCCATACCCTCCCTTTTGATTATGCCGTTCAGACTTGTGTTTTTGCTGCACCTTTACATTTGAGATTGCGTTGATTACTTCTGTGCAACGTCATGAGGCGGAGATAGTGCTTCTGAGGCAATAGGGGACAGCAATGAGCTCCAGTGAAGATAAAAAATTAAAAAAAACACTCCCAGAACAGAGCAATTTTGAGAGGACCTCAGAGTGAACTTAACAGTGGTCCATGTACCTTTGAGGCATTAGAAAATCCTGAATAGCTGCCTGGCTGGCTTTGGTTATGTTTGTCAAGAGTTGGAGTAATCTGCCCATATTTCCAGAATGTTCCTCTTTACCCAGAGTTAAACTTAATTAATCATTTTACTGATTACCTCTTAAAGTTCTGTTGTTCTTACCCTATTCATAGGATAGGGTAAGAACCTACCGCACCTCTGCTGTCCTTCTTCCCTTCGCTCTCTGCCCTCTTCTGCAGCCCTCTTGCTGCGTGCTTTGCTCTTCCTCGGCCCCGCTCCTCTTCCTCACCGCGTTCTCTTCCTGCTTCTTTCTTCATCTGTGTTCTTCTCTCTCCTCTGCACCCCGACCTGCGTGTTCTTTCTTCATCTGTGTTCTTCTCTGCACCGTGTCCTGCATGTTCTATCATCTTCAGTATTCTTCATCAGAGTTCTTCATCTGTGATCTTCTTTCTCCTCTGCACCCCGACCTGCGTGTTCTTTCCTCTTCTGTGTACTTCATCTGTGTTCTGCTTTCTCCCCTGCACCCCGACCTGCGTGTTCTTTCTTCTTTCTTCATCTGTGTTCTTCATTTCTCCTCTTCCTCACCGCGCTCTCTTTCTGCTTCTTTCTTAATCTATGTTCTTCTCTCTCCTCTGCACCCTGACCTGCGTGTTCTTTCCTCTTCTGTGTTCTTCATCTGTGTTCTTCATCTGTGTTCTTCTTCCTCCCCTGCACCCCAACCTGCGTGTTCTTTCTCCTCCTCTGTACATTTCTCTGCGTGTTCCTTCTCTTCCTCTGTGGCCTCTCCTCATCTTCTGGACGCTTCCCCTCTGCTTCTCAGGTCTCTCCTCTTCTGCCTGACTCTTCTTCTTCTTGACCCTTCTTTCTTCTCTCCGGACTCTTCTCCTCTTCCTCTTCACTCTTCTCTCTTCTCTCTTGACTCTTCGGTTCTTGACTCTTCTCTTCTTCTTTACTCTTCTTCTTGACTCTTCTCTCTTCGGTTCTTGACTCTTCTCTTCTTCTTTACTCTTCTTCTTGACTCTTCTCCTCTTCTGTTCTTCCTTACTCCCCTCCACCTCTGTAACCCCCCCTCCCCTATCTTTTCTCCCCTCCCCTCTACCTGACCCCCCCACCCTCCGCTTTCCCGCCGCCACCTCCTGCTCGGCCCACCCCCCCTGCTCCCATTCGTCGCCCACCCCACACCCCCAGCTGACCCCTCCTCCCTCTTATGGCAGCCGCTGCACGGACACGTGCAGCGGCGCGCCAAAGACAAGCCCTTCAGCGCCCGTCCGCGCCTGGACCGCGCCCAGCGCCACAACCCCTGGCCCGAGCACTCCCAAACCCCACAGCACTGCTACGAACCCAACACCCTCCACGCCCTCAACCCGGGGCGCTCCAGTACCTGCTTCCAAGCCAACCCTAAACGCACCCATTGACCCTTCGCATGCCTCACCTGCAAACTCACCTTCCACTGTGAAACCACCCCGGCCACCAGCCCACGCGCCAACAACCACCTCAAATGCATCCTGATCAACGCACGCTCCGTCCACAAGCACGCCATTGAACTATGGGACCTCCTGGACTCTACCGGACGTCGCCTTCATCACTGAGACCTGGATGAACGCCTCTTCGGCCCCCGACATCGCCATAGCCATCCCCAACGGCTACAAGATCTCCAGGAGAGACCGCACCAACCAAGTCGGTGGAGGAATCGCCATCGTCTTCAAGGACTCCATCAACGTCACCACCTCCACCGAAGACACCCCCCTCGCCGCCAAACACCTGCACTTCCAGATCCACACAGACCCCAGGACCACCCTCAGAGGAACTCTCATCTACAGACCCCCTGGACCACGCGCCCTCTTCAGCGACTCTATCACTGACTTCATCTCCCCGCACGCCCTTGCCTCGCCGGACTACATCCTCCTCGGTGACCTCAACTTCCACCTGGAACAGAACAACGACCCCAACACCACCGCCCTGCTCGACAACCTCGCCAATCTCGGTCTCAAGCAACTGGTGAACACCCCCACCCACATCGCCGGACACACGCTCGACCCCATCTTCTCCGCCAGCAACCACGTATCCTTCAGCCACTCCTCCGTAATACACTGGACCGACCACAGATGTGTCCACTTCACCTTCCAACGCGAGACTCGCCACCTCCGCACACAATCCATCCCACGCCGACATTGGAACAAAATCCCCGCGGAACAGCTTCTCTCCACTCTCAGCGACAACCAACCCACCTTCTCCACCGACCCCAACGACGCAGCCCTCAGCCTCACGCATTGGATCACCAACTGCGCAGACAACCTCGCTTCCCTCAGACGCCTCCCAAGACAGACCAACACCAAAAAACCTCTCTGGTAACAGACACCCTGAAGGAATCTAAAAAAAAAACCTGCCGCACCCTTGAGAAAGCCTGCCGCAAGGACCACACCGCAGAGAACACGTCTGCCCTCAAGAACGCTACCCGCGAACACCACCAACTGATCCGCGCCACCAAAAGAAATTCCTTCACAGACAGACTGGACAAGAACAGTCACAACAGCAAAGAACTCTTCAACATTGTCAAAGAGCTCTCCAACCCTAACGCCAACGCCATGACGCCCTCACAAGACCTCTGCAACTCCCTCGCCAACTTCTTCCATCGTAAGATCACCGACCTACACGACAGCTTCGGACACCAGACCCAGCCAACCACCACAGAACCTGCAACCCCAGCCATCACCCTCAACGCCTGGACTCACATCAACACGGAAGAGACCAAAGCCACCATGAACTCCATCCACTCCGGTGCCCCCTCGGGCCCCTGCCCACACTTCATCTTCAACAAAGCCGACGACATCATCGCCCCGCATCTCCAGACCATCATCAACAGCTTGTTTGCTTCTGCCACCTTCCCCGAGAGCTGGAAACATGCAGAAGTCAACGCCCTACTGAAGAAACCTACGGCGGACCCCAGCGACCTGAAGAACTTCCGCCCCATCTCGCTCCTCCCCTTCCCTGCCAAAGTCATAGAGAAGACCGTCAACAAGCAACTTACCAACTTCCTTGAAGACAACCTACTCGACCCCTCTCAGTCCGGATTCCGAGCCAAGCACAGAAACCGCCCTCATCTCAGTCACAGACGACATCAGAACTCTGATGGACAACGGTGAAACAGTCGCCCTCATCCTCCTCGACCTCTCGGCTGCCTTCGACACCGTCTGCCACCGAACCCTAATATCCCGCCTCCGCTCCACCGGGATCCAAGGACAGGCCTTGGACTGGATCACCTCCTTCCTCTCCAACTGCTCCCAAAGAGTCTACCTCCCTCCTTTCCGCTCAGACCCCACCGAGATCATCTGTGGCGTCCTGCAAGGCTCCTCGCTCAGCCAGACTCTCTTCAATGTCTACATGAGCCCCCTCGCCGACATCGTACGCAAACACAACATCAACATCTCCTTCTACGCCGACGACGCTCAGCTGATACTTTCCCTCACCAAGGACCCCACCAGCGCCAAGACCAACCTGCAAGGTGGAATGAAAGACGTCGCTGAATGGATGAAACTAAGCCGTCTGAAACTGAACTCAGACAAAACGGAAGTCCTCATCCTCGGAAACACCCCGTCCGCCTGGGACGACTCCTGGTGGCCCACGGCCCTTGGCACCGCACCAACCCCCTCAGACCACGCACACAACCTCTGATTCATCCTGGACCCACTTCTCACCATGACCGAACAAGTCAACGCCATATCATCCTCCTGCTTCCTCACCCTCTGCATGCTCCGAAAGATCTTCCGTTGGATCTCCGCCGATACCAGAAAGACCGTGACCCACGCCCTCGTCACGAGCCGCCTGGACTACGGCAACACCCTATACGCAGGAACCACCGCTAAACTCCAGAAACGTCAGCAGCGAATTCAAAACGCCTCTGCCCGCCTCGTCCTCGACATACCCCGCAACAGCCACATCTCCGCCCACCTGAGACACCTGCACTGGCTTCCCGTCAACAAAAGGATCACCTTCCCACTCCTCACCCAGGCACACAAAGCCCTCCACAACAAGGGACCCGAATACCTCAACCGTCGCCTCAGTTTCTACACACCCACCCGTCAACTTTGCTCCGCCAACCTCGCTCTCGCCGCCGTCCATCGCATCCGCCGCACCACTGCAGGTGGGAAATCCTTCTCCTACCTGGCGGCCAAGACATGGAATTCCCTCCCCACCAACCTCAGGACCACCTCGCATTCCTGAGGCAACTCAAGACCTGGCTCTTTGAGCAGCAGTAGCCCCATCCCCTTAGCGCCTTGAGACCCGCACGGGGGAGTAGCGCGCTTTATAAATGTTTGTGATTTGATTTGATAGGATCCAAACAGGACCAGTCTTTTTTTTTAAGCAACTCTATCCATTGCCAGACAGGCTAGGAGTAGCAGAATATGAGGGGAAATATCAAAACTGGTATATTTTGAGTAGGTAAGTAAGAGTTGGTGGTGGTCACCATTATTAATGATGCTTGTATGTTAGAATAAGCGGGTAACTGGTGATTGGTTAATTTTTCTCGTATGGGTCCAGCACATTAGGAGTTATCTGTTTTCTTTACCTTTCTTACTATCATTTTCGATTTGTTACACGTTTTGAAATTAGATGTTTTGTATACACGAACTGGTATTCTTGGAAACTTAGCACAACGCATGTATATGATTTAACTTAATGCTCTCATTGTAGAATGAATTGTTTTGGTAAGTGTTCTGGTTTCCACGCATGGCTGCTCTTTCTTATACCTCTGACACAGGATTGGGAAATGTAGTAAATTAAATCCAAATGTCGGCAAGATTACAATGGAAAATATGTATGGTACCCTTCGGCCCTGACGAAGTCTCAGCGATTATGTTCGCATGACGAAAAACGTGTTAGCTGGAACGTTGACAACAATTGTGAGGAACGTAGATTGTATGTCAGAAGAGAGCACCACAAGCATGAAATAAACAAAAGCTGGAATGTAAAAAACACACTCTTTGATGTTACTGACTTTAATTTGACTTTGAACGTGTGCCTTGGATTTCATTTATTCTTCCTGAGACATCAGCACGGATTGATTTCCAGACTAGGTCAAAAGAGAACCAAACAGACTTCTTCTGACTAACTTGTCTGTTTAACCCAAACTTTTCTTTAAAAAAGCATGCCACAAATATGTTAGAAAGGTTCTGTTGGTTAGTGATTGCAGAATGTCTTTAATAAGCTTACTGGTTGGGACATTCAAGGCTGGGAAAACAGTGAGACTAAACAGTTCTGCCTACCCTCCCAAAGTACTATCCTTCTTCAGTGACTGAAAAGGCGCGTCAGTGTATCAGTGACCTTACAAAAGGCCACATACTAAAAACCAATTTCTCTCCTTCTCAGGTTGCTTCTCCGTACTCAGTCATTCTGTGTTGGCTCCACCCCTTTCACTTGTGAATATGTGGTTGCAGGGTATATTTGTATTTGCTTTGGTTTGATTCAGGAGACCACTCTAAAAAAATAAAAAAAATAATCATGAGGGTCTGAAAACATAAACACAGTAGTGCAGTCAGGTGGCTCGGTAGGGTTCCCTATTTGATATGAGCAAGTGGAATTTCAAACTTAAACACAAAGGAAGGCATCATTCTATTCAGGGATAAGTGACGGCTCTTTTTCCGTCTAAAACGTCGATGTTGTACATTACATTTAAGTGGCTGAACTTTTCCAGATTGCTTGTGCCAGCAGATGGAAGTTGGTCATTTTGTCCCTTTGCCAAAAACAATATGTTGCGTTGTGTAGTATGCTCACTTCCTTTGCACTATAGCACGGGATGAGTGAGAACCACTGATCACGGACTGAAGACAACAGAGGTTTGTTGGATTTCGCAGTGCCTGCAGTGCTGAAGGACATTTTGTGGCTTAAAGTGGCATTACTTTTTCACACTCTGGGTCCACTTTTTATCTTGAACACAAACTTCTGTAACAATGACCTCGCAGTTTTATCTGAAAAAATCTGACTATCTTAATGTTTCTTTTAAAAATCATAATTTCTTGAGTGTTACAGTGTGTTCCACTTAACCAGCAAGAGCATGCTGAACTTGGATACATAACATTTGTGTTACTTCTGGTAGACCATGGCGAACAAAGCAAGCCGACTCTCGTGCTCTGATTAAAAGCCCACCATTTCTAGAGGGCTCGTGGTACTAGGTTCTCCTCAGAGCAGCCACACACTGTTCTGTTTCAAAAACAGTTGCTCTCACTGAACTCAAGCGGTCCCCAGTGGGCAGGTGATAGGGGTAGTTGGAAAAGTTGATGCCATCTTAGTTGAGGGCACATCCTCTGACCCGTGTTGTCATAGCTGTGGCCATTGTGGGGGCTGGGCCAGTCGCAGGCCGGAGTTGGGCCTTTATATGTTTTCTGCATAAGGCAGCTCATTTCCTGTGCTCCAGGTTCGAGTTTTAGCTGCAGCCCTTCACCTAGATCTGTAGATTACAAACGCGATAAAGCAGTGAGTAAATGTTATAGGTGGTAACATGCCGTTTTATGAAGACCGCTCTCCACACGAAGTACTTTTCCCTCGCCTTGCTGCTAATACATTAGGTGCTATATCTTGTATTAAGAATAACCGTATGGGATCTCGAGTGGCGTCCTACGGTGACTGCTGCTAGATATTTATTCTTTCGGAAACGGTTACGCCCTTTAAGATGAATGTTCTTCGGCGTTTTTCCATGGAATCTATATGCGTTGCCAGAAAAAGTCGTGTCTCCTTCTGATAACACAAACGTAAGGCCCAAATGTTCATTTTGATTCAGAAAACTGATTTCTCCCTTTCCTCCCTAGACACCCAATCCAAGAAACACATTCCAAACTTGCATGCTCAATTAATTTCCTCCAGAGGCGACCTAACCCCTCCCCACCCATGTCATTTTAATAGTAATGCAGGTGTACTCTTTCACACTTTGAACATGGGTTCGAGTAATGTAGGATGGTGGGGTGCTAGGAGTAGCTTCCTTCCATGTCACCCTCCTCGGATCTCTAGGATCTACTTCCGCTTGCTGTGCAGGAACACGAGCAGTGTTTGTGAGGACTCCGGGTCATGGGTCACGGGGTCTCATCATCCCCGTTCTCAATGGGATCCCAGGGATTAACCTGGCTTTACTGCTCATGCTCACAGCAGTGGCACTGAGGAGTTCCAGGAACTACTATGAGTGAACTGAGTGGGGTGCTTGCACACCTGCGGGAAGGAGACCGGGAGGTGGCACAGTGCCGTCAGACTCGGACACTAATGTCATGTTTCATGGGTGAACGTGCATATACAGGACATACCATTGTGACGCCCAGGGTGCTCTACATCGTCCTAGGATGGGTTACGTTTCAAGGGCTGTCTCTTTTCAGTGTTTATTTTTTGTGAATTACAGTTGGTGTTTCCAGTGTTTTCACAGTTTCTGGAAACACGGTTATCAGCATTTAGACTTGTTGGTACAATATTTGGCGGGACTGTGCTCACAAAACACATTTACCAAAGTGACCTCTTAGCAGTTTCGTCCAAATAAATTGTGGACTCAGACTGGCCAAATGAGACAGAGCACTTCATATCTGCTAAGCAGATGCCAGCTTCTGCTGCTCTAGCTGCAAATAGAAAAACATCTAAATGCAAGAGGCGATAAACACTTTGGCAAATCAAAGGTAACTAAACAAATTGACTAGTTTGAGGGCTGTGAAGTGTCTCAAAATCGTTAGTCATATATTGAGTCTGTCACTAGAAATTCTGCACCAGCTCGGCTAAAAGCAGACAACTTTATGCGACCGTTTTTTTTTTTTTTAGATTGACAAGATAAAAAGATGTGTAAAAGAAGGGAAGGGCGCTGAAACTAAACGTATAGCACAGAGACACGAGTTGGCAGCAACTGCTTTTCGAAGTAATCGGCTCCAATTCAGGCGTTTACTATATGGGAACTGATTCTTTGCTTCTGATATCTGGGCACGTCCTATCCTTTGTCCTGTAACATCGTTATTAGTGCCCCCCGAGGCCTGGATCTTTTAATGGAGGTTGACCAAGGAATGAACTACAAAGAAATATCTCCATGCCAAAGTGATTCCTGACCAGTGAGCCCTTGTGAAGCCAAGTCAGAGACACTGGCACTTTGTTGATGCTCTTGTGGACCGCCCAACCCTCACGACTTTGTGCACCCACTAAACTACCTACCTGCATTTAAGGAACATTGCCTCGCTCTTATGATTAAAGTATGCAGGCAACTTTTTCGAGGAAACCCAACCTGCCATACTCCATCTACATCTCATCTAAGTCTAGCTGTACCATAGGTGCTTTGGAAGCCTGGACGTAACAGATAAATACCCTTTCCTCACCATACTGTTACAGGGGAGAGACACACTCTCACTCTCACTTTGTGAGTTACAAGTGATAAAAAGGCCGAGCGGTATGAATTCTCTTGTCATCTAATTACTGATCTGATTTCCTCACTGAAATGCCAACCTTTGTGGGTTGTCCAGGCTCTCCCTTCCGACTCCCCGCATGGGCACAGGCTGTTTGAGGGTCATTGTCAGTGATTGGACAGTAAATGTGAATAGAATGAAAAGAAGGGAATATGTGTCTCATTATTTGAGAAGTTTTCTGTAAAAGTAAATCTGTAACCTTGTAGGTACTTAACGACACAAAACAAATATACGTGGATTGGCAAGCAAAACAGACCACAGCACACAGCAACCAACAGTATGACACAAGTCTTTAAGATCCGTAATGTATGGTTTCTGTTGGATAGAAAAAGAGGACAGGCACGTCGGTGTTCACATCTTTTCTTGAAAGATAATATCTATTTTTAGGCGAAGTTACATTCAGTTAAAGCGAACATCACTCCAGACACAGCCAACACGTGTTTCGTCACACTGTGAAAGAAAAGATGTGAACACCGACGTGCCTGTCCTCTTCTTCTATCCAAAAGATACCATACATTCCGGATCTTAAAAACTTGTGTCATACTGTTGGTTGCTGTGTGCTGTTGTCTGTTTTGCTTATCATTACTTGTGTATAGATTTACACATTGTCTGTGCCTATGGGCAGTAAGGCACTTTGACCACCTGCACCCCATTCTATTGTATAAATTCCACAACTGTATCCACTTCCCTAGGAGTGCGGCTACTTTCACCCTTACTACCCCATCTGTACGTGGATTGGTGCTTAAGGACACTATTATCCATGGCTACTTTCACAATTGAATAAGGACAAAGCCTGGTGGGGTAGGTATTCATTTGTTACTAGAGTATCCTTGGTGTACTAATTTTGGCTGCTGATTTAGGATATCTGGGTAGGATGTGGGTTATGGTGTGATGCAGGAAATGTGGAGGAGCTGATAGGTCCTTCTTAGTTTTTTTGGAATCTAGTTGGATGGAAAGGTTGTAACAGAATAACATATTTTCCAGAGCTTCAAGTTAGCTGTGCTTTTTTAATGGTAAAATAAATAGCAAACATCTCGTACTCCAAATTCACAGCCTTGGTTAGAAATTCTATTTTATATCTGTCCACAGTGAATTCAGCTCGTGGTCCGGTGATTTAAGGTGTCATTCAGCAAGTTAAAGTGATGAGTACACTTTTCTGACTTTTTATTTTACGACCTTGTGCAATAGTTGGGGATATTTTATGACTTGCATCATCTCCCTCGGAGATGTATCCTGAAATAAACAGGGCCAGGTTAACCAATATTGTTTGTTTGTGGGCCAGGCCCAGCAGCGCAGCTGTCTGGATACCTATTCTTACCAGTTCTTACAAACTCACATGGAGTAGGCTTTAGCTCTGCCTTGAGAACAATGTTCTCTCATTTTATGCTCTTGGATGTTTGATGTGGCGTTCCACCGTTTCAGTAAGTGCTTCCTTTAGAATGCATGAATGGCCATTTTACTCTTGAAAACCACAGGCAAACAGCACACTGTTTGTCACAATATCTTCTACAAGCATTCTGTAGAGAAATGAGTCATGTTTGGCTACGTTCTTCTTTGTTTTGGCAAAGCCACTAGATCTGTCTTTTAATGTGCTAAATAGAATTTGTTCATACAGTACACACAACTGCATTTTTGCATGCCTGTTTTGCATGTTAACACACTGAAGGCCGACCTATTGCCTTTGCCAGTGCTTGTTCTTTGCTGTTTGTGTAGAAATATCACTTTCCCATTGTTGGTGTTTGAAGGAGGCTATAACGCGCCTTTTCCATGTTCTGTTTTGCTTCTCTTTGCACGCAGCAATCAAAACCCGTGGACCTAGCTAGCCTGGGAGAATTCTTTTTGGTTCGTACTCGAATCACAATAAGATTTTTCTCATAAGCCTGCCTCTACACTCTTCTCGGATTGCTTGTATTTCCTTCCTCTGTTGGACTTGTAGGAAAAAGGGGTGGGGCGAGGACTTTTTCAGATGTTGTTTTTGGCATGTTTATACATTCCTTGCTAAATTATGATAGTTCCGTTTCTATTGTTTAATTGTTTTATTTTTAAACAATGTACCTTCTGCCCCTTACTTTGTCCTTTTTCCATGTCCTTTTGTCTGTTTTTCCTGGAAACTAATTTTCAGCAGTTGTAATCATAGCCAAAATGTACAGAGGTCAGATGTATAGCGGGTCTGCAAGTGCTGTGAAATATTGTGTGATTGGAACTGTGCTTAACGGTTCTGACCCCGTAATGCTGGGAACTTTTCTGATACAAATAACTGAAAAGAAAGTTAAATGGTTAACAAACTCCTTATGATTGGTTGGACGACCAGGTGTGAAGTTCGAGTAAAGTACTGGCCTGATTCAAGTGATTCCTTGAACATTTTAACATAGTTGTGGGACCACTATGAACACTCCAGTGACCTGCAGGTGTACACATAACGGTCAAGTACATTTTTTTGTGTAAATAAACGTACGTCCAGCCTCGCCCTTCTGACATGGCACTATTTGGAGAATGCAGCGCCTCTGTTGTTTAGCATGTACGGTAGTCAGTACACGCTCTTCATCAACCATTCCTACAAACCTTTCCTAATTCCATTTAGGATTTGATGGTCAGTAACAAGCTGAACATCACTAAGGCAAGGTTTCCCTTTGGAACATACAAAACGCCACATGCAAGCAAAACATTCCCACCCTGTGGCCTGTGGCTCAGTGCTCAATAGCTGAAATTAACTTATTCAGCTCGTTCTGTTTAACCCACTGGATTCTCTCCACGACCATTTCATAAAGTCCACTTCACTTATCACTCCTATACCGACGTTGTGGTTCTTTTTTCCTTGACATCTAACTCTTAAACTTAACTGCCTGCAGTGTACCCCGTACATTGCACCTAATCCATTGACTTAGCTCAGGCAGCTGATCATATATCATCCACATTTTGGCAACTTCCCAAATCCATTCATATGCCTTTTGTTAACTGCCTCACCCTTTTCCAGTCAGAACCACCACACCAAGGCCAGTCTGATCTCAGTACTGGCAACCGCTACGCTCAACCTGACCTGCTAACTTCTGGCTGCTAGTAAAGCAACGTCCCTCCCTCATGGCATCAACCTACAGAACTATGTCTAAGACAGCATTTCCCAACTCCTGACAACATCCACCTCGGATTTAATATGTCTTTTAAGCTCGTGTTTGACAACTGTGACACTATATCTGTTCGACAGATCAACCTCAGGGGCTGACTGCTGTGTGCCTTTCCCTTTAAGTTTTATAGCAAGCCACATTGTTTAAGAGTAAAAACTACCAGATTAAAAGCAACAGGAGGCCATTTACTTTTTTGATGTAATAATATATTTAACCCCTTGGCTGCTAGGCATTTTCCCCATGGATGTCATTTAGGGGTCGCAGCTGTGACGCCAGCTTGTCCTTTTCAACTCCTGGCACTGCTTTTGGGACCCCGGCATCAGAGGTGGCAAAATCAGTGTCAAGAATAAAAGTTCAGCTCGCTGTTTTGGTCGTTGGAACTCCTCTCTCCTTGATTACTGCCCATTTTTTTATTTCACTAATAGTGAATAATACTTTATTATTGACTACTGGTATAATTAAAAAATAGAGCTCTGAGAGCTGTAATGATACTGGTACTGGCCGGTAAGTTAAGTAGACAAATACTTTTAATTATATGTTGTGGGCATGTTTATGAGTGAGAGTTTGCGTGAGAGAAGTGTGTGCTTGTCTGTGTGAGCGTGTGAGTAAAATTGAATTGGTGAGTCAATGCATGTAGCAAATGAGTGAATGAGTGAGATTGAGACACAGTAAGAGTGGCTGCACTTGAAGGACAGAGGATGAATGAGAATCAATGATTAAGAATGAGGGTGTGGTGGTGTTAGAGTGAGCAGCAGTGAGTGAGAGTAATTGCGAGTGAGAATGACTGAGCAACAGTGAGCACAACTGATTGTGAGTAAGTAAAGCATGAGTGAGTGAGTCTAAAAGTGAATGTGTTTGAATGAATTAGGCAGAATAAGTGAGTCATAGTGAGGGTGAGAATGAAGGAGCGAGAGTGAGCGAGAGAGTATGAGTGGGACGTAAGGGCATATCAAAGGCATTCAGTTCTTTAGCTACTTTATTTTGAGTTTTTGTGGTAAAAAAAAAAAGGACACACTATGCAGCGTCATCTTAATCTTCACATATTACTACAGCTTGGATGGCTGGACTTACACATTTTATCGAATTTATGATAACAACCAGAACAGGTCCCCACAACGAAGGCCCTCTATGCATTCCCGACCCCCTCCCTCAAAGCCCAGAGCAGGCATTGACAATTAGTCCGATTGTGTAGCTCGTGGTGAGTTTCCCTCCGCGTATCTCAGAGGCCTGCAAAGTCTAGCACATCATCAAGTGTAATTGGCCTGTACTCTGATAACTCTGATGTCTCCGCATATAGATGGTGAAGGGTTGTCATTTATCGAATTTTGCAACAATGTCTTGAACAATTTCCATGTGTTTTTCCATGGCGTAGTTTGACAATACTTTCCCCCATCACTTGTTGATTGATAGTGCTTGTGACTGCTTCCACATCTGGGCCACGCTCAAGCATACAGCTAACAGGAGATGAGTGAATAGTTTCCCTTGAGTAAGAGTTTTGAGGTAAAGTCTATCCGCCCCGGGTCACCCAGGAGGACCAAGAGTGTATCATGAGGCAATGAGATGTTAGTGATGGAGTGTGTTGTGCGGAGGACCTTGTTCCAGAATGTTTGAATCAGCGGGCACGTCCACCATGTGTCTAAGGATGTGCCACGCTCCTCATACTCCTTCCAGGATAGCTCTGAACCCCCAAACAAGCTATGAAGTTACATGGGAGTTAAGGTACCAGCATGTAAGTATTTTGTAAGCATTCTCTTTATAGCAGCAGCAGATAGAGGACTTGGAGGCCCTCTGCCAGCCAGCTCCCCAAAGGCATTAATTTCGAAATACTAGCACAGGAATATTGCATGTAATTTTTGGAGACACCCACATCTTACGAAAGACACTCAGAGAAAAATGGTGCTGTAGCATAATTGAGGTAATTTTCAACCTATAGGGGCACCAAGAGGAAATTATGATAAAAATGGTGTGTCATATCAGTGGCTTGGCATACCATAAGGAGCTTAATATTTAATGAGAGCCCTTTCAGAGCCTGTGGCTTTTTTTTTAAAGCAAAGTTATGTTAAAATTATGCTTTAAATGCACTGTATGGCCCAGGGGAAAAAAAAAACAAAAAACCCTTGAGCCCTCCTAGAAGAGGCCTGGATCATCGTTAGCTGCAGATCATAGCAAGCATTACTGCCCACCACTTTCAAAGATCATAACAGCACCCTAATATAGGTGGTATCTAAAACAGACATTTGTCTGTTTTGATGTTATATTAATCACACAGTTCTTGTGGAACTTCACCAGTGTCAATTATAATGGTGTCATTAAGGTGTTAAGAGCATGTGAAATCACGCATTGTGAAAAGTCGGGCCATAGGTCATATGATGTCACTTCCTGTGATGTCATTACGGTCAAAGGATGAGTGATGTCACTTCCAATACCCCTAGCATTTTGGTGAATAGACATCCATTGTTCTCCCCTTAGAATGCTAAGCTCTTTTTTTATTTTATTTTTTTGTATTATTTGTGGTAGCTAGCGCTTCATCTTTCATAACTTTTTTTCCATATAAGGTATCCATGTCATATTTGCATTGTTTTTTTCCAGCATCCCGAGGATTCTAAATGTACCCAGGGTTTGTGGATTGCTATGGAGGGGACTGAGAACATAGCTAAAATATAACTACATGTTTAGTTTTTTTTTTTTTGCAAAAATGTGAAAACGTGCTGCACAAGAAAGTGCATTTTTATGTTCTTAAAATGACATCAACAAAAGGTTTGCTGTGCTTGGACCACCATCTTCCCAGTTTACAGTTGTATCAAAATAACGTTTTTTACCACAAATTTTGAATTTTTCTTAGATGAAGTGCATGTTTCTTAATTTTTGTGGTTTTAACCTACTTGCAGTTTATGGTGGAAACAGGTTTGAAACCCATAACTGATCGGGTAAACTGTACATTTCTGAAAAGTAGACCAAATTATGAATTCATCCAGCAAAGGGGCATTTGTGTAGATCCCACAATGAATGCCCAAAAGAAACTAAATGTAGAAATAAAAAAATAGTGAAAAGCAGAAGGAAACAAACATATTTGTGACAAAATCTGCAACGTTTTGTCATGATTGTCAGTTTACAAAAGCAATGTGCTGTTAAATCCAACAGATCTTTCTGGTCATGGAGATATACAAGGTTTATAGATTCCCCAAAAACATGTGATACCACAGCCAAAAAACTGAGATGCACCTTACAATGTTTTTTACATTGTGAACCGACCAAACAGCAATTCATACAGTAAAATATAAAGGATGTATTTCTGGAATGTACACAAGATGTTGAGTTTAGGAATAGTGGTTGTCACCTCTGAATTAGTGGTTACAAATACTATCGTGATTCAGAGGGCATTATGTAAAATGTCTTCTTTCTTGTACACTGGCTTATATTTGGAAAACACAAATGCTGAAAAATCTAATTGGTAATCACAACTGGTGCACTGTTCTGTGTTTCCACACATCTCTCGATAAAAACAGTACCTCACTTGCGTGGCTGGGCTTAGTGAGTGCCTGCAACACAAAATGCAGCATGGAGACATCATATTTCACGCGACAACATATGTAGCTGTGGACTTTGGGCACGAGCTCTGCCGCCACCCAGTGAAATCTACCATTCTTACACATTTCTAAAAATTAAGACACTCGGTGCTGTCCAGGGTGGTGTCACTTGCACGGTTCGTGCGAGGTTTGTACCTTGAAGCCTTTGCCAACCTCAAACTTTGATTAAAACGCACATTTTCCTCACATTTCTGTGAGAGAAAGTTCTTGCATCTGTAGGGGTCCACACTAACCATCTAGTGTTCCCCCACATCTCCTGATAATAAAGATACCTCACTTGTGTGGGCCTAATGCTTGCGACAGGAAAGAGCCCAAAACGCAACATAAACAGATCAACTTTTTCTGCTTAAGAGCAATTTTTTTTCTTCCTTTTTTTTTCTTTTTTTTTATTTATTTTTTTACAATTTGGGTAGCTGTAGATTTCTAGGCCCTAGCTCAGCTGGCACCTATCGAAATCTACCATACCCAGACATTTCTGAAAGCTAGATTCCCTAGGGGGTCCAGGGTGGGGGTTCCATGCAAAGAACCCACTATGTTTTCTTACCCACAATGCCTTTCAAACTTTGGCTAAAAACACACTTTACTTGCATTTCTGTGATATAAACTTACATACTCTGCCGATATCCATGAAATTCCTACCACCCAGTATTTCATCAATTATCCTGATACAAACTAAGAATGGGCGGAATTGGCAGAATTACAGTTATAACGCAGCATTACTCATTAATTTCTGCCACTCCCCTGGGGGATTAATGTACAGTGTTTTTAATTTATCATAGGGTTGGAAGAGGTAGCAGTCCCTCTGTGTTTAAAAACTACTGCAGATAAAGTTTAATCTGCAGTGGTTTTTACATATAGAGGGACTGCTCCCTCTCCCAACCCTATTTAAAGACCACTTCACAGCAGTGCATAACCCTCGGCACCCTTACATTTGTATTTAAGGGCGCCGAGGGGTATGCACTGGAGTGGATCCCCCTTGGTGCCCTCACATACTTATGTAAGGACCCGTAGGGTATGCACTACAGTGCAGTACAGTGCATACCCCTTGGTACTTTTACATACTTATGAAGAGCACTGCAGTGCATACCTCTAAGTGCCCATACAAAAGTATGCAAGGGCACTGGGGGGGATGCACTGGAGTGGATAACCTTCGGTGCCTTACATACATATGTAAGGGCACAGAGGGGTATTTACTGCACATAGTGGTGTCCAAGCTGCCCCTTCGTGGAAATGTAAGGTAATTCCATGAATGATACTCCGCTAATTCCACCCACCCCTAATAAAAACTCAACCCCACTTGTGTGGCTGGTCGTAGTGCTCATGGCAAGCACAGCTCAGCCACGTGGATCAACCATATTGACCCTGGTTTGAGGTAGTCACTTCCAGTCTGCCCTTAGGGAGGGGCAGAAAGCCTTTTTGGGCTGGGGTGGGGAGAAGAGTTCTAAGCTCATTGTTGGGAGAAGGCGTGGCACCACCTCCAGAACTACTGTCTAGTGTGTGGGTCCCTTCTTGGGAATCTGCCCTCCTGTAGCGAGCCCCAAGCAGGAATCCACTAGGGAGAGAGACCATTGGAATGAGGAAATTCTTCCTTTTTTTGTAATTTGCAGCAGTTTGTTAGTCCTCATAGCTTTTTTCAACAAGTGATATCCAGCTCACATTTGCATCTTTTCACCACACGTTTGGGATTATTTTAGGTGCTTAGGTTTTGTGATTTACCCTGGATTGCCTGAGACAAAATACTGAAATGACATTTTGTTTCTGAAAATAGGAAAGAAGTGCCGTGAAAGAAAGTGTGACAGTTTTCTTTCCTCTAAATGGCTTTAAATGGCTTCATCAAATTATTTGCTATAATAAGATTGCCTGCTACCCAGTTTTCAGAAACAGGCAAAAATGTAACAATTTTTTTTCTCACCAGCAGACTCTTTTGGCCCACTATTGCAGTAATGTCCTACAGTGACTTTCCATTCTTTTTGTCCATGCATCACTTGGTAATGGAAAATCTAAAGACTAAAATGCATATTAAAGAAAGATGTGCATTTTTTTATTTGCCCAAGAATCTGAGTTTGGGTATCAGGTTATTTGTACCACTCGGATCCCTTAACGCCAGGCTTTTTCATAAAGTGTTTCTTGTAGACACTGACCTTTACAAAGGGAATCGAAGAACATAGATAAATCCTGAAGACACCAGCAAACATACAAGTATCCTACCCCCCCAACACATCTTCCAGTAAAAAAACACTGTGTCCAAAATGTGTTGGATGGCCTATCGCACAGGACAAGAAAGGTCCAGAAACACAACTATCTCAAGGAAAAGAAAGATAATTAGATAAGCTAGCTTTAGGATGGTGGTTGCCTACCACATTTGGCCTTCTGGTCAGTTGGCAGCCATGGAAACCTGCTAAACACAGGTATCCCTAAAAACTAGGAATACAGTGTATCTAAAGTGGTGGGGTTTGTGTGACTCCCACCATATTTCTACCCCAAAGTTTCCCATTTGCAGGAGTTATGAGGTGAAAAAAACTGATTTTGTGGCATAACTCATCCTCCTTGTGGAAGAGGGGTAAATGTGTGCTAAGGGTCTTTTTCTTAGCTTTCCACTCTAACTGGAGCTATAATTCCCTCTTTCCTTGTTTTCGGCAAACAAGTAATTGTTTATGTAACACCTGAAATGCCGGCAGTTAGTAGATGCTGGAGAGAGGCAGGCTCAGTGCCAGTATACCGGTTCCCCAGTGTGGCTGTATTACTTTAACAATAAATTATCCTACTTGTTAGGGGGTATTTTAGATCCCAATGAAGGGCTAGCTGGGGAAACAAACACTGAGCCACATATCCAGGACATCCAAAAGCAGAGAGACATGTCTTGTGTTGGGATACTCAAAGTCCCCCTCCGTTTCATTTTTTCTTATTTCACCAACAGCATCCCTACTTTGCAGATCATTGTAGATGGACAAAACCGAGAGCACAACACCACGGATCTGCTCAATCAGGGATCTAAAATGTAGATTGTTAGTAGTTACACCCTTTATTCCATAGTACAACTATGCAAAATACAATTAGAATCCTATGTCACTTTAAAATAAACTACCCTTTCCCAGAAGGCAAACGCTTTTAGGTCCTGAGTAGTTTGCTAGACTAATGTAGGGTCATTGAAAGTCTGCAGCACTACACTTCTAGAAGAGGCTTTGATATAACTGTTCAGTAAATCCTGGCAGTTGTCGGCTTGTTTTGCATCTGAACCCATTAGAGTTCACACACCCAGTTAGAGTTATTTTTAATATGAAAACCGAGGGTTGGGAAAGAGTAGGCCCAGAGACATCAACCCTTCATTCATATGCTCATGCTGTGCCTGTGGTGCATAATGATTTTCTTTAATGGGTTTGACACAAAAACAATTGTGCGACTGAAGATTAGATGCTTTCCAATAAGAAGATGGACTGAAGTGTCTTCTAAACAGATTGCTACCCGCCATTCATGCATTTAGTATGTTTATAAGCATGTAAACGGTTTTGACGAATTTGGCATTCCACTCTGTTTCTTTTTCTGTTGGACTCCTAATATCCAGATGGTGCTCGAGGGTTCCTGAGGGACCTTCTATATTCTCTGTTAAAGAGACCAGAGCTTCATGGTGAGCTCACGTTTTAAAGCTCTGCCAAAGTAATAACGAAAAACACTCCCAGGTTGCACTAAAAAAACATATGCTTTATACATGGAAGCAGTTATGTTTTAGAGGCATATCGAACAATTCTATGCAATTTATGAATTATTGCTCTGTGAATCCGAGCATACAGTATCTACAACTGGGATTTCATTTGATTGGACATTTACAAAAAGCACATTCCACAGATATGCAATAGCTTATTGCGCCTTGCTTTCATCGGCCAAACTGAAGGCGTGATCAGGAAAAGGCAAAATACTGAGTCTCACTTAAGGGGTCCCCTTCACCTTTCACAATAGTTTGCCGTCTCACAATTGACTAAATGGCAGTGCTTCAGGATGACTAATCAGCAGCCCCTGGATCAGCAAAAAACCTTATTACATCTCTATAGGACGTTTGTCTCCTCTTCCCTTGCTTCAGTGGCAAGGGTTTTTCCCACCAGCTTCAGGAATCTCAGCAAAATATTTACATTGTTTGGAAAAATAACCTCCCCTCAATGTTGTGCAGAAGCCAAAGTGGATCCCGCAGGGCTCCATTACTCTAGTTCACTCACATACAAGGCTACAAACATGACAACACATATTTGTGTTGTTAGTCCTAGGAGTTAGGTCAGCATATAGAAGCAGAACTTAATATGAGTGGGCCAATAGGCCTCCAGTCCAGTGACAAAGATAAAAAGGTCTGGCCACAATGATTTTCAAAACATGGTAAGCTGTCACCATCGCTCTGTGTTAAACCCGTGACAGGGGCAGTAGTCCACTGAGTGTCATATGGGTATGCACCTCCAGGGTTACAGAAAAGGCCCAAGACATCACTCATGTTAAAGGACAGGCCTAGGCCTCTGTGCACAAGCTAGAGTAGTGTAACCCAATGGCAAAATACAAAACCAGGATACCAGATACATGTTGTCAACTACTCTTGAATATACACCATACATGCTCTAACACCCCCTTAGTTATCAGTCTTCATTGATAGGTTGCGTGGTGGTGTAGAAGCTGCGTGGAGAAGGGAGCTCCAGAATATGTAGAAGGGCTGAAGAAATATTCTAACAAACTACCTCTGTCTGCGTGCACACCTTTCATATGATGGTTGGTTAGGAAAGGGGTTTGACTTATTTTACAGCTGCTCAATAGTGAAATCCATTGCCTTACATCTAGATTGTTCATGCACATACACATTAGATATCCAATTTCCATTTCCCGCAGACACACGCTGCTGTATATCGGCAAGAAAGAAATATTCAGAAGAGTTTTTAAAGGCATAGCGTCTCGAACCTTTTAAGATTTTGTGCTGCTGTTGGCTAATATTCCTGTCCGATCTGCACGTTCTGCGCACTTCAGCTAATATGTGTACATAGGCCCTATTTAAATGTTATTAATTTTGTGTTGTTGATAACTGTATCCAGAAAGTTATGTGAACCTGGATCAATGATTTCCTACTTGATAGGATGTGAGCAGTTTTGATAATGTCCATTTGGATAGCATGCTATACTGTGAGAAGTCAATGGTTGGCAGTCTTGAATTTTTTGTGATCCTATTGGAGAAGTATTGTGGTTTCATACCAGAGTTACCAGAGAGATGCTCATATCTTGTCTTTGGGGGCAGCGTCTAGTAGTATGCTGGAGGAGAAATTGTGAGAGGTAGACACACAAATTATTATTATTTTTAAGACTAAAACTAAAACGCAGCACCAGTTTAGCCAGGGGGCTGCAGGGTGCTATGTGTGTGGACATCAACTACGGGGGTTGAGATGGTAGCCAATCAAGGACCAGTAATCCATATGGCAACATGAGCTAGGCAGAGGTACTGCCAAATGAGTAAAAAAAAATCCAAATGGTTAAAATTAGTGCAAGACTAATGTCTATGTCTCCAGGTTCTAATCATAAAGGCAGGAATACTGCGTACTGATCTACACTTACACCTCATGAAAAAAAGATGTTTATGAAAGAGGAATCAGACTTGGCAATCTGAGCGGTAACTGCACAGTCCGTAAAAGGTCCAGATTTCATCTATTCTTGCTAGGCCAAAAGAGTCCAAACTCCTGAGCAGAGGTTCACGCCACGAAGTCCTGCTATGCTCCCAAAGTTGGAAAAGCGCCAGAGGTGTGAGCCCTAGCCTTGTCATGACAATGACCCTATCCCGACCTGCATCCTGCACATGCAAGGGTACAAGTGTAAGCGCTTGTAAGATGCACTCCTGACAGCACAAGAGTGAATTGGCCCTTCCAAGGATTCTTTTGTGACTTCACCCCTCCAGCCGAGCCTAAAAGGTTTTTAGGTCTCAAATACCTTTTTTTTTTTATTGTTTTACATGAGAGGGATACTCCTGCCATAAAGAACTTTCTCCCGGACAGCTTTCACTTTCAAGAATTGAGTATCGGAAAACCTTAAGTGAGTAGAACTCCGCAACCTCATTATCAATACGATTTCTCTTACTGTCTGGAAGAAACAATGAAATGGGCTTAGCTTGAAGAAGCTGGTACAAAGTCTCTTCCTGTCCTCTATGGAACGCATGAAACTCCGCCTAATCAAATGTAGAATCGCCTAATGAATGTACAGTTAGACAAACAATTGAAGATACAATCTAACAAATGTACTCATTAATCACCAAAATCAGAACGATTGAACCAAAGTACACTTGTTCCCCAAAAATTTAAAGTTTAGACCAATTAATGCACTTTCACAAAAACAGACGTATTTTTACATAGTAGAAACACAATACCACTTTTGTGGCATTCAACTTAACATGATCAAGTAAACTGGCCATAAAAGAATCTTTATTCATTTAGAAAAACAATATTGATATTGCAGTGGCCTGCAAACATGAGAAGCATACAAACCCCAGTTGGACAACACCATACTGTACTCTACACAGCTCTGCTTAGTGACTCGTTAACTACAAACATTTCAGCAGATGTTAAGAGGGTACACAATACTTATCTTATTGTGATTGATCACCAGTATTACACAATATGACTTCTTGCATAGCTCAGGAATAATTAAGGTATTGTATAGGGCTATGATATATTTTCTCTGCAGGAAGCACCTCATTTTAGTACGTTTTAGTGTTGTAGTCTACAAAAGTTGTAACGGTAACTTGGATAAAAAAATCTTAGTTTTTGCTGTCTTTAAATCAATGTGTAATAACTTGTCTTTATGTGGCGCTTGCTATGGGACATTCTACCAGTGTGTAGCACTAGAAGTAACAAGTGTTCCTATTAGTCTACCAAATGATTCCTATTTTATCACTCTTGGAAGGATGAAATCCTGAGATGTCTCTGGTGAGAATGTAGCTATTATCCGGACGGTTACACGCAGATACCTGCAGTAGGCACTGTTTTATGACAAGTAGCAATCTAAACACACATTCATATTTTGTGAATCAATACAGGCATGCTTTAAATGATATGACCTAATACCTTTAACGCTATGTTGGTATGCAACATTTATTTGGTTGGCTTTTTATTCAATTTTGATATAACTGTGCCAGTTAAGAGTCACCTTCTCACTACTTCTTTAAGGAGGCCCTTGGCAGCAATTTGCTACTTGGTCCCCTCCACAACGCTTAAGCAAAGTTTTTTTTTTTTTGTTTTTTTTTTTAATAAAAAGACTCGGTTTAGGGGGTATGGAGGAGAGGGTGTGGCAGAAACAATGGTGTGGGAGGAGGGAAAAAGCAACACATGAGAGAGAGCAACAGGGGAGACAGTGAGAAGCACACAGATGCGATAGCTCTACAGTGCATGGGAGGGAGTTTGGGAGAAGAGCACCAGCAATTTGGAAAGTGGGGTTAAGAATCACCTGTGGGAGAGAGCAGGAAAAACATACACTTTCATGGAGTGCTTAAGAAAATGTTGTTCCCTAAAAGTGAGCATTGAAAGGATAGAAGCCAACGAGTCAGAGAGAAGGTAAAGAAGATATGCTCCACAGAGGGCCAAACATAAAATGCAAAAGCTATGACAAGGAAAGCCATTGAATAATAAGCAAGCGAATATGAATGTAAACAAAATGGATGGGATTGTAGACTCTTGATTTCCTGCAAGCCCACAATAGGTCATTTGTAACCAGGCAGATTGTGCTGCCTGGCAGCCTCGACCTAATAATGAACAAACACGGGTTTTCTTGTTCTGAATGGGCCTGACAGCTCCTTTGGTGGGCGAGGGAAAGCTCCTTACCCATTTGGTTCTCTGCTCCTGCATCACCTAGAAACAGTCCTGCTTCCCCTTCAGTATTTTTTTGGGTTCACGTACACACAGAATTCTTTTTTTCAGACTCTCCGGCGTCTTTTTATCCTGATAACCGGAATATGGTTTACCAGGTGATCACATTCAACGAAATTGTGTGCTGCGCTGTAATTCTCAGCGTTCTCCTGTTACTGCTGGTTCCGAGGACTGCTGCTTTATAATAAACACTACCCCTGTAGTCGCCAGAATGCCCTTGTATTTGTTTAATCTCGCTTTACTTTGATAGTGTGCGTAGTGTGCGTTGCTCTGTTCTTTTGTTAGATGGCTGCTCCCGTGCTGTAGTCCGTTTTGTTGTCGTTCCTTTGGCATTGATAGAAGTTATCAAAAGAAGTGCATCGATTGGAGGCATTGTTTCCATCAGTATTCCGTTTTATGATTGCGCTTTGTTGTTCATCTCGTTGTAGGATACTGTGTTACAACTGGGCAAGTGTTACAGCAGCAGTGAGGGATTTCTGTTAAATGTTTGCTTTTGCCTTCTTGAAGATTTGTTTCTTTTACATTTTTATGAGGTTAATGGTTTTGTTTCAGCACACACTAAAACATTTACTTTTTCTTTGATTGCCTCGCAGTCTCTGTATGTGAACCAGATCCAGGTGGGTTATTTAACTTTCTAGAAATAACCCGGCCCAAGAAAGTGCTAGAACCTTTGTTTTTTGTGCTTATTTTAGCTTCCTGTAGTTTCCTTCGTGTCTTGTGCATTCCTTCCTAGAGCTTTCGAACATGTAAATCAAGACATATTCTTTGTAAAAGATATACCCTGTATATATATTGAGTTTGTGTTTCTTTGTCCTGAATCCAAGTTGCAGACCGTCTACTGCTGTCTGGAGTAAACCCTGTTTACCTTTAGAGCTGAGTCTTCTAATGGGGGGTTGGAGGGGGGCGGCGGGCGCCTCGGGGCAGTGGCACACTAGTAGTGACAACAGTGCTCACCATAGGTGGCCGATAATTGCCTGGAACATAGAGTTGTGTAGAAAACAACACCACAGTGAGAACTCTCTCCGGCCGGAGTGATACCAGCAGTCAAAGTAGGAAGGGCAGGTTACCGACAGAAACATACGCATAAAAAGAAGACATTATGATTGATAAGTTCTTTATAAAGAACATGAATTCTGAAAGCATCTTAAGTAGAGTGTAACGGAAAATGGCTGAACAGCATTTGGGAACAGTGGAAAAAGAAGAGGAAAATTCTTGGATTTAAATAGGAAAGCACAATTCGACTTTAATTAGCAAAATGGACTACTGTTATCATGCTTCCATTTTCTTACGATAATGGCATTACTCCTAGTCCTACTCCCTCGCCTTCCTTTTAACCAATGAGGCCTCC
This sequence comes from Pleurodeles waltl, assembly GCF_031143425.1. Lineage (NCBI taxonomy): Eukaryota > Metazoa > Chordata > Amphibia > Caudata > Salamandridae > Pleurodeles > Pleurodeles waltl. Next base: position 879,162,402 of record NC_090447.1, read on the forward strand.
CGCCTCCCCTCTAGACCCTCCCTTCCCCTTTCAAAAACCCCCCCCACCCTTATCCCCTCCTGTACAAAAACCAAGCCCAAGCTGCAACTCGGACAGTCCGTACCGGGAGGGTGGGAGGGAACGGAAAAGGAAGGCGAGGGAGTAGGACTAGGAGTAATGCCATTATCGTAAGAAAATGGAAGCATTACCTCCCGTCCCTCCCTCGCCTTCCTTTTAACCAATGAGACATAGCAAGAAAACACACAGGAGACGGACATCGAGTTGCAAGACCTTTATTTAATATCCTGCACCAAGAACATCCCAAACATTATCTCATAGAGGATAAGACCCGGTGACCTAACACCGACTCCAAACTACCCAAGTCCGACAGCCTATAATGACGCACAAACGTCGAAGGAGAAGCCCAAGTGGCGGCCCTGCAAATTTCCACCACGGAAGTCCCCTGAAGCTCCGCCACTGTAGCCGCCATGCCTCTGGTAGATCTCCCCTGAATCCCTTGAGGAGGAACCACCTCTTTCAAGGAATAGGCCAACAGAATTAAAGATCGAACCCACCGACTCAAGGAAGCCGTGGAAGGTTTCTCACCTTTGCGAGCCGGACCAAAATGAACAAACAGTGAATCCCCTTTACGAAAAGGAGCCACCACCCGCAGATACTCCAACAAAACCCTGCACACATCCAACGAATGCAAACGGACCTCCTCCCTTGAGGAGGGATTCGGACAAAATGAAGGAAGGATGACCTCCTGCCGGGAATGGAACAAAGAATTGACTTTTGGAATAAAGGAAGGTACCGGAACCAGAACCACCCGATCGTGAAAAATCTTACAAAAAGGAAAGGAACAAGCCAATGCCCCCAATTCCCCCAACCGACGAGCCGAAGTAATGGCTACCAAAAAGAATGTCTTCAAAGATAGATGGCGCAAATCACAGTCCCCCAAAGGTTCAAAAGGGGGCTCCGTCAACACATCCAAAACCAAGGACAGATCCCATGAAGGAAAAGAACGTACCGGGCGAGGAAATAAATTAACAAGCCCTTGAAAAAATCTCGGCATCAAGCGCCCTTCATCCTGAAGATTACGCCATGGTCCTCTGAATGCCTGAATAGCCGCCCACTGCACCCGAAGAGATGCCACTGACAACCCTAAATGAGCACCGTCCTGCAGGAACTGCATCACCTCAAAGATAGAAGCGCAGGTAGGATCTAACTCACGACTTAAGCACCATGCCGAAAACACCTTCCACTGTCTACCATAAGAAAGCAAAGTGGAACGTCTCCTCGAAGCCAGCAATGTAGAACTCAAAGCTATCGGCACCCCCAGACCTGTCAATCCCCGTCGTTCAACTTCCAGGCCGTCAAGTGTAACCTTCTCAATGACCCCAATGGGAGGCAGGGAAACTCCAGGGGAGACGGACAAAGAGGCAGAGGCCACATCCTCCCGTCCGCCACCAGCCTCAACAAGGGGAACCAATTCGCCCTCGGCCAAAGTGGCGCAATTAGGACAACCCTGGACCCCAGATCCCTCACACGTAACAGAAACGCCCTGAGTAGTTGAAAAGGAGGGAACGCATACAAAAGGCCCTGCGGCCAAGGACATGACATCCCGTCCACCTCCCATGCTTGGGGACATCGAAACCGGGAGCAGAAGCGATCCACTTTCGCATTCCCTACTGACGCAAACACATCCAGCACTGGAAGACCCCAAAGCCGAACCAGATGCTGAAACAGAGACTTCCGGAGAGAGAAAAGTTGAGAGGAAGGAATCACTCTGCTCAGCAGATCCGCCCGAACATTCACCACCCCCCGAATGTACGTAGCCCTGAGAGAAGGAACCCACTCCTGAGCCCACACAAAAATCTCCCTGACTAGATTGAACAGAGCCCTTGACCTGGTCCCTCCTTGCCGATTGACATAAGCCTTGGCCACTAAGTTGTCTGTGCGAACCAGAACCGCCGAACCCCTCAGGGAATCCTGAAAATGGACCAGAGCCAGGAATACTGCCCGCAATTCGCGCCAATTCGACGACCGACTCGCCTCCCGAGGGGACCAAAACCCCTGAATCTGAGCCGACCCCATCCATGCCCCCCAACCGGAGAGGCTGGCATCCGTCGTCACCACCACAGGTCTCAGAGGCGATAAAGAAACCCCTATCCTCAGGTGGTCTGCATCCAACCACCATTGCAACTCTCTGTGAATCAATCCGGACCCTGGAACCCTGTCCTCCAGAGAGCCGGACCCTGGTGTCCACCTTCTCAAGAACCATGTCATCAAGCACAGGAGATGGAAACGTGCCCAAGGAACCAGAAATATCACCGACGCCAAATGACCCTGCAGACGCAACCATAGAAGAGCTCGGGGAGCAGACCGCAACAATACCTTCTTTACCAAAGCCTGTAGGACACCCAACCGTTTTTCTGACACAGTCACCAACCCAAGAAGAGTCTGAAACCGAGCTCCCAGAAAAACCAGATCCTGGGACGGCACTAAGTCTGACTTCTCCCAATTGATTAAAAACCCCTGGTTTTGCAGGACCCCCAGAACATGGACCACCTGCTTCTGCAAAAGGTCTCGTGATTGGGCATGAATCAAAATGTCGTCTAGATAAGGATGTAGAAATACCCCTTCTGAATGAAGCAAAGCCACTAGAGGAGCCAGCACCTTTGTGAAAATTCGAGGAGAAGATTTTAGACCGAAAGGCAGAACGCAAAACTGATAATGGTCCTGACCCACAGCAAACCTCAGGAACTTTTGAGAGGATCTTGCCACCGGTACGTGTAGGTAAGCATCCTGCAGATCCAGTGACACCAGAAAATCCCTGTGTCTGACAAATGGAAAAATAGTCTGAATGGACAGCATGCGGAAATGCACTGTCCTGATCCAGGTATTCACCTCCTTTAGATTGAGCACCGGCCGAAATCCCCCTGAAACTTTCTGCACAAGAAACAAGACCGAATAAGTGCCCTGACCCCGTTTGTCTAGCGGAACGTGGGAAATGGCCCCCTTGACCAGTAAGTCCCGCACTCCGTCCAATAATGCTCTTCTCCGTGACCCCTCTGAAGGCAGAGGTGTGGGACGTACCCCTGAATCTGGAGGAACCACCACAAAATCTATGACATAACCATTGGCCACAATGTCTAGTACCCAATGATCGTTTACACTGTCCTTCCAAGCCGAAAGAAAATGACTCAGTCTTCCCCCAACCGGCCCTCTGCCAGGCCCACAGTGATTGTCAGGACCCCTTCTTGAAACCACCCCGGGTCGCAGGAGCAGACTTCTTAGGTGAAAAACGCGGCTGAAAACGCCGTTTCCTAAATGAAAAGGATTTAGCATCCCTAGTAGGAGAAGATCTGGAATGTTTCTTCCACCCTTTACCCGAAGAAGAACCCCCTTTATAAGGTAAGGCATGCTTCCGTTCCTTAAAAGCCTTGGAAAGCATGGATGGCAATTGTTCTCCAAACAAGGTACGACCTTCAAACGGCAGTCTCAACAAGGCCGCCTTTTCCCCTGGATCAGCCTTCCAGGAACGCAACCAGAGGGACCTACGATCCCCAATCAAAGACCCAGATGCCAGAGCCGAAGTACGGACCACATCCGAAGACACATCAGCCAACAATCTGGCCTGCTGCTCCATACCAGCCAGGAGCTCCGAACATTCCGCCCCTTCCTGTACAGCCACCGCCAGTTTATCAAAGTCTTGAACCAATGACTGTGACGCATAAGCAGAATAAATCCCTGCCCTCAGCGCCAGATTCTCCGCAGCAAAAGCCCTCTTAAGACCCGAATCCACTTTACGGTCAGTGGCATCCGTAGGCACACAATCCTCCGGATTGACTGCCGTTTTGCCAATCAGAGTAGCCAAAATAGAGTCCAGGCGTACTGAAGGAGGAAAAACCTCCTCACCCTCAAGTAAGTAAAGTTTCTGAAGGAATCGTGGAACCTGAGCCTTATCCACATCCTTCCACTCACGAAACACCATATCCCTCACAGGTCCCTGAAAAGGCATGGCAAACTTTGAAGGTGTCTTATATTGAGGAAATAAATGAGAATCCGAGTTTGCAGGTTGAAACACTGGGAAACCCAAATTGTCCCGAACATGTGCCATCACTTCCCACATATCTTCTCTGGAAACATATTTCCCCCCAGATGACGTCGATGGGGCCTCATCCTCACTCTCCGATGAGGATTTCCTAGCTGCTACCGATGAGTGCGCACATTTAGACTGACCAGTCCTGGCCACGCCTGCTTGTAGTGCCCTGGTCACCGCCACCTCAATCATATCCTGAACCTCCTCTCTGGACATGAGGGGAGTACCCCTGCCAGGTACCTGTGAGGTCTCAGGAGTAGTAATGCTAGCCTCACCCCCCTCCTCCTCCGAGGAAGAAGAGACAATCCTACGTCTCTTTGCTGGAACTTTAGGCATGGTAAACAAATAATCACTGACTTGAACCCCAAAAAACTACCCTCTATATAGGCACCTGGTCCTCCCCCCAATCAGGGCTCCACCAATCCCTAAAGAGGTCACCTATTTCATCAAATACATAAACACTACGGGCCGAACGCCCGTCCTACCTGAGAGCATCTCAGAATTGAAGTCCCTCGGTTCCCCGCGGCTCCGCGGCGCTGAAACCCGGAAATCAACGTCCCAGCCACAGAGGGCCGGCTGACCCCGTCAGCCGGCCTCCAGGACACGCCTCTCGAGCAACCATGCTGCTCGTTCAAGACGCGCCCCAGCCGTAGCACTCCTCGCGGAGCTCCGCGTCCCGAGGAGTGCCTCCATCGACGACCTCCAGGCCCCGCCGTGCAGGTAAGAAAGGGAAAGAAAACCGTCTAGCGTGGGCTAGACAAAAGAACAGGAGGGGATAAGGGTGGGGGGGGTTTTTGAAAGGGGAAGGGAGGGTCTAGAGGGGAGGCGGGAGGCCTCATTGGTTAAAAGGAAGGCGAGGGAGGGACGGGAGGTAATGAATGTGAATACATGTTTGTTTATCAAATAGTCATTTCTCCGGGGCTTAAGGACCATTTATGAAACTGGAAAATCCTTCAAATAATTATTGTTGGTTGTACCTTGATCCTAAGGAACTAGATACTTCATTTAGCTCAGTTTAAGGTTTATGTTTCAAGGTAGTGATGGCAAGCAGTCAGGTGGTATTCTTGCATTGTGACGTGGGTTAGAAAGCTCAGGTGAAGCGAACACGTGAATGGCACACTATAATTATAACATCTTATGGCTCCATAACAATATGACTTTACTACAGAAATAAAAACTAATACATTAATGGGCTTTTTTCTAGCCTCACTCTGTTACCTTCAGGAGTACAAATGTGGGCAGGGTTGTTTTCAAGGAAACAGATGGACTCTGCATGCATTGACACGATCTACAGACGGAGGCTTGTGCAGCTATTCAGTAGTTCACCGGACAAGGTATGAGTTCTGAGAGGCAAGCATTATGAGTCTTACTTTATTTTTGGGGCGGGAGCATGATTTCAGAGTATTTTAGCTCGCTCTTAGTGTTGCAGAAGCGCACAGCCCGTTTCTTCTCAGTGGTTCATTGATCTGGTTTGCCACTTTAGTCCTCCAGTATAGGACATACGGAGAGTCAATGCTTTCAAACTGTACGTGAAATAAGAAAAAACCTGTGCAGACATCATGCTAAATTGCTAACTTCAGAACTGACAAGTGGCTTCTGTGGCACCTTATAGAGTCTCTGACAAAATCCCACATTATGGTGGTCGTACAAGCAGCACCCCGGTATTACGAGGAGCAGGAGTACCCAGGCAAATCACGCTGCAAAAAGCTATTGTGTGTTATCATATATTCCTCTACATTTACCATTTGTGGAAGGTGCTGGTGAGTGCCTTCTCTCTGCTGTGGTTGCTTTAGGTCAGAGTGCCATTGATCTCTGCAGCTTTCAACACTTGAGTAAATAGTCACAAGCGGCTAGGCCATGATTGTTAGGTGCTGGAAAAGTAAAAGGTCGGCTTCCAGCACTCATAATAGTTTACCTTCTTCTCTCCTGCAGTCCTTGACCATGCAGGCTTCTCCCTAGTCATCAGAGTTTGGTCACAAGTCGTGATGCAAAAGCAGTCAATCTTCCCCCCCCAGTGCAGTCCGTTTTTGACTGGCTGGCCTTTTTCACTAGAAGTAAAGTTTGTGGACACTGAGTCAGCATTTCAGAATCACTGCGCCACTTGAGTTATTTGGGCATCTAATTTGATTCAAGTGAATCTTGCTAGAACAAAAGATTTGTTTTCTTGGATACTAATTTTCCTCAGCATTCTTACTTTTCTGGTTTCACATTAACGCAGAGTCTCCAAAATATTACTCATTTTTTTCATTTTAGCAAAATGACCGCCATTCAATCAGGTACTTGATGATTATTCATCACATATGACATACACTGTGTCCTTGACAGCTTTTTAAAGGTGATGCTACCTTCAAGGCCGTAGTCTGGACGTGTCCCATCTGGCTTGAACCAATAGGTTAACATAGATTATATTTTCTAATGTAAGTTATGGGAATGAAAATTGACATGCTATGACCTGGGAAGGAAGGGTGAGAGTGATGAGCAGCAAAGGGATGTGAGGGAGCGTGGGGAAATTAGCATTATCTGCACTTACGCTTTCTGATCGTGGCAACCCACCTTGTTGAGACTGAATGTTTCTTGAAGAACCTACAGATCTGGGACTACTAGCACCTGAAAAATATCTCAACTGTGCCCCACACACACAGAAGCATGCTGCTAGTCGTGGAGGGGATGAGGGATATCCGAATCATGATTAACTATTGAGAATAATAGAAAGAGCCAGTGGGAGTCCTCCCCAGCTAAGGTGAGGCTAAAAATGATTTGTCCCTATGAATATATCATTAGCAGCCACCACATATTAATTGTATCATGGCCTGGACATGGGGTCTGTAGTCTCCCATTACACAAGGAGTGCTATTCGCTGGGTGGATCCCCATCTCCAGCAGAGTTGAGTATTCTAATGATAAGAACTTGCTTGCAAAATTATGCAGATTACCCTTCAGAGGTGTCAGCATGTGAGTCTTCTAGGCTGGAAACATATACGTTATTACAGGAGATGATGAAATCAGGAGCAACATTAGTTAATAACGTTGTGTTTATTAGGAAAGCAGTACTGCTGCTGATTGAGGTCTCCTTGGAAAAATAAAATGTTAATATGAAAGGTACACAGTAATAAGATTTGACCATTTCCTTGGGGCTCAAATGAGAAATCGACACTACAGTTAGAATTTGTGATTTATTTTAATACTCTTGCTTACTTAAGGGTATTGGCACTCTCTAGGAGGAAGTATGTCGAACATCTTGGGGGGTGATAGATAATTCCTAGATTGGTTAATGAAATTCCCCTTCTTTGCTGATGAGAGGAGTAAGGTTTCAGTTATTCATTGCAGAGTATCGAACTGTAAGAATTTGGTTGTCCTCGTTTTGCTGCAAAATGTTTTGCTTTGCGTTATTTAGTGGTGCCTACATCAATATCCTCTGCCGCTTCCCTGCATTCAGCAAATCCCAGTCCTTCTCCACATTCACCCAAACCCTTTGTCTTTTCTACATTTAACTAAAAGCTGCTCCTCCTGTGCCTTGATCCAATATCTGCTCCTCGTCTTCATCCTGTAAGGAAGAAGACCTTGAAAGCTGTGGGTGATATTTATATCAGTCATATATGCACTTTGCATTATTTACCAAATTGTGTTACTAGTTCTACAGTGTCCAAGCTTTTGGATCAACTTACTTTTTTTGATTGTGCCTCTAAGATAATATAGCAATATTTAAAAATCAAATATTGTCTCCATTGATCTTTATATGTTAGGTTGCTCTTTGCTGATCCATGTGTGTCTGCACTCTGTTGTTTTGCTTCTGTGCAAACTCTGCATCCAAATAATCAAGCTTTTAACATTTAGAGCACCAGCTTGCAGAGCAAACTCAACACAAAGTTATTTTTAGGTTGCGCCTAGCGGCACATTTAGTTGTCTGCTGAAAGACCTGTTGTTTACAATACCAGTAGTTACACAGGACTTTGGTTCAGCCCAGTGCTTATCATTAGTTGACTTTATTGTCAGTCTCATTTGCTAGCTTCTTTTTTGATGTCATAACTTCCTCTTATTGTCCCTCGCCTGTAGCTTTGCTTCTTTTCCAACCTTACAGATGGAAGACTTCTTTCTTTCCACTGTCTAATTCAATTGAACTACTTTTTTGTTTGCTTTAGGAACACCATGGGTGTACATGTGTTTTCTTGCTCTCACTCTTGTATGCTGCTTCCTCTCTCGCATCCCCTCCCTCTCCATGTTGCTTCCCCTGACCCACTTGGCTTTTTCTTGTGTTTTTTTTTATTTTTAACTCTCCCTCCTTTGTTACTTCCACACTCCTCCAATGACACTGTTGCTCCAACTCTTTTGGTAGAGTTCAGTTACTTCCCCGCTCACTGCTTCTCTGTTGCTGTGTGTGCCTCCCTGTTTTTTTTTTATTTATCTTTTTTTCCACAGTGACCTGTTAATGAAAATTGCTATCTGGATGATCTTTATTAATAATGTGCCTTTGCATGCTTCAATTTTTATTTTTCAATCTACTGCTCTAAGGTAAGCGCCCTTGATTTTGGAGCAGTAAATAAAAAATGCCTGCAGCAGCATCATGACACGTGTGCAAATACATTGTGACGCATGTGGATGCAAACATATTCACTCCGGGGCACATTTTACTTTTTTTTTTTTTTGCTGATGCTATTTAACATCATCAATAAACATTTTTCCCTCATTTCCCGATGCTGAACGACATTCGTAAGACGTATTTGCAAAGCCGAAAGATTGGCTAATGTTTTTAAATCTAGTCCTTATGGATTTTCCAATGTTTGTTTATACAGGTCCCACTTACTTATTTTTTATACACTTTTTGTGGGATTTTATTTATTACAGTAACAAACAGAGATTACAGTTGAAGATTCAGATTCAAGACGTATAGACAAGATTTTACAAGTTTTCCACTTATATATTATTGGTCATCTAGAGTAAATAATTAAATAAAGTGAAGCTTTCCTTAGCCCAAAATGTTCTCATCGGGGGCCCCCAGATCATATTGTGCTTATGTAGCCACCCATTCCATAGTCCATTGCGTTTTGTCTTCTGTGCCCAGCTATCTATCTCTTGGAGCTACTAGGTGAATGACAGTGTACCACTTCTGACATGCTATGTTTTTGTGGCTCTCACACACACCATGGCAATTAATTTGTGAGTATAATGTGGGTACTCTCAGTCATTCCCACAAGGGTCATTTTAGAGGATCATTTTAAACCCTTGTCAATGTTGATTATATTGAGTGTCAGAATAAACCTTTGGCTGGACATTTCTATATGATAAACTCTCCATTCCAACTCCCCCTCCTCCTTTCCTTTTTCCCATTACTTGTCCCATATTTATGCTACTTGTATGCATATTGTGCATACTTAGAGTGCCCTTTGGTGTGTAACTTGAATAGACATAAGGGCCCTTACTTCATCAAACGCACACCATCATAATATCCCAGACAAAATACAACGTTTTGTGGTTTTGCACTGATGTGCTAATATCTTGTGTAACTGGTGTTTCTTGCATTGTACTTTGTGCAGGGCCAAAAATTGCAGTAGGTGAAAGGACTTATTAATCCCCTCAGTGGTAATGGTATCAGCAGTGTGATATGTATTGTCTTGTACACCATCTGCTTCCTATTGATTATTATTCTCCTTGCTTCACTTTTTAGGCAAAACCAAAGCTGATTGAACCAATAGACTATGAAAATATAATTGTTCAAAAGAAGACCCAGATTTTAAATGATGCATTACGGGAAATGCTACTGTTCCCCTATGATGATTTTCAGGTAAGCTCTTACTTTTTTGCCAGAATCTGCTCTCAAGGCTTATTGTGTGTTGTACTGTAATAAATATGAAGTAGATAAAGGGAGAACATGAATATCTTATTTTCAGCTGTACTTCGAGTGTTTGCTAGATCTAATCTTAATCCACACTGGTTATTCCAGTGTGACTTCCTGCATTATGTTCTGGTGTATACCCTGCATGTTAATTAGTGCACTTTTTAGCATGAGTCTGGTACAGTGTAAACTTGAGCCCGGTATTTATTTAGTTCAATGCCTTGTACCTTTTTAAAATAGACCCACAAACTCACTGAGGATATGGAAATGTCAATACTTGTGTCAAGTTCAGATATTCATGTTTCATTGCATATCCGTTCACATTAGATGAAACCGAGCCTTTGATTTGCACAGTAATGTGAATGTCTAGATAGAATTGAAATCTAGCATACAACGTCAGTGCATGGAAGAAATATAATCAATGTGGACACCCTTTGTCTGCTACTGCCTATGATCACTGAATCTACTTAAATGGTGTTCTGATAGTCACATTGGCGATGCAAGAGTCCATTTAGAAGCTCACAGTGACGGTGACATGGTCGAAATTGCAAGTGCGGCATGTTGCCACTTACGTCTGTAGTCACTTTTACCTGCTTAGAATGATGGTTGGTATCTGACTCTAACATTCATTGCATTGAATTCCCCTAAAGTGAGTAGGCTGTGCATAAATAATCTGTGCAGAAATGTTGTACTTGTTCTTGTTTTCTCCTTCTACATGGGGTAAGCTGAACCCATATTCTCTGGTGAACAGATCCTTCGTTTGCACCATGACTGAAATAATAAATAAAATAAAAAATATGGGAAGTGCACTCTTACAGAGCTCCACAAATCAAAGGATGTGTTTTCCTCCACACAAGTAGCACCTTTTTAAAATGTTTTGCATTCTTGAATACCACTTTATTTCCCCCACATCCCTCCTCGAGCCTCCACAAGAATAGGGAGAAGGAGGGGACGTGCCTATGTTAATCTCTTAAACTTAGGACACCTCCTAAACTCCAAACTGAGCCCTTAACAGCTCATCTGGTTTCTATAGGGAGATAAAGACTGTAAAAAAAAAATAAGACTCTAAACACATTCTGCTTTTGCTTATATTAGTGAAAGTCATGGTGGTACAAAGGTACCCTCAGATCCCCGACCACACAAAATCCTTGAACTCCTCTTCTCATGCACATACCCAGAATGTATCATTCCTCTTTTCACCACACACATTACATCAGTGTATGTGACTTTGCGGCCTTATTGAGTGTGTCATTTACAACTGTTTGTTTTTACATTCTGCTTGTTTCGTGGTGATTCCCCAAAACGCTGAAAACTGTGGCACTTCTACTGGCTGCTCTTTTGTCCCGAAGGAAGCTTCTTAGACTTTGCACCTTTGTTAGCTTGCCCACTTGCTTACGCTTCTTTGAAACAGTGCCATTTGAATGGACAGTTATGATGTTTACACGCTGTTAGAAATTGGGTCTCTACTCTAGCTGGCAGATTTATGCAGCCTGCCCAAGTAGGGACCACAATCCTGCTGAGGGTAAGTCAAAACACAACCTAAACTATCCTGTGCTCACCCTCCGGTAGATTGGCACAGATTAAGGCAGGCTTAATTTAGGAAGCAATGTGTAAAGTATTTATGCAATAACTCATAAAGTAAACCAATGAAAACATCACAAAAAGTACTTCATGCCAGTTTAGAAAAATTGATAATATTCATCTGAGTAAAACAAAACTAAAACGACAAAAATCCAATATGCATAAGTCAAGATATCACTTTTTAAAGGTTTAACTAAGTCTTAATCCTTAGGAATCAATTAATGTATCTCTTTAACTCACGGAACCTTGGATGCATCAAAAATAACAATGCTGCAGGACCGCAGAGGGGGCAAGGCATCAGAAAATAAAGCGTTGGGTAGATTCTTTCCTCATAGGAAGGGTGATGCATCGATTCCCGGTCATGCAGCCTTGGTTCCTTACTGCGGTGCAGTAACAAAATGATGCCCAGGGACGATGTGTGGAAAATCAAAACGTGCTGTGATGATGAAATAAGTGCTGTGTCTATTCTGCAGGCGGTGTGTCGGATTTTCAGATGCGAGACAGTCGCTGCATCGATTCTGCAGGTGTTGCGTCAATTTTCTGGTGCGGTGGATTTTCACCCTAAGGTGAATACTATGATGGCCCTGAGACTACTTAACAGGAGGCAAGCCCTTGGAGATCACCTGTGGGGGGAAGGCGAGTCCTTCCAGCGGACTCGGGGAGCAGCATGCAGGAGGGCAGTCCTTCCAGAAAAGCAGTCCACATGAGTGCTTTGGGCAGCACTGCAGTCTTTTTGACATAGTCCAGTTGTAGGTCCAGAAGTGACTGATTTTAGGGAGCCACAGACCCAGTATATATACCTAAATGTGCCTTTGAAGTGGAGGAGACTCGTAAGAGTGGTTTTGTAGTGCACTAGTTCCCCTTTCAAACCAGTCCTGTCTGTCATGTGATCTGTGAGGGGTTGGGTGTATCCGTCCTTTTTGCGAGGTCAGGTCACTAGCCTTTGAAGTGTAAATGAGAGTCCATCCACCCTTCATGCCCAGGAAAATCCATCAGTATGTAGATGAATGCAGCTGAATGTCCTGTGTTCATGGCTGTCTAGTTGGACTACACATTGAGCTGTTAATCAGCACAGGCCAACCGTGGATTGGAGACAGGCTGTAAAGCACTGAACAGTAATTGCAGAGAAATGCCTACTTTCTAAAAGTGGCCTTTCTAAAATAGTAATGTTAAAACAAACTTCACCAGTAAGCAGGACTTCTCACTACCATTCCAGCTATACCAAACATGACAATGCCACTCCTTTCAGATCAGAAATTACGACTTAAAAATATGTAAGGGGCTGCTTATGTGGGTGGCACAATCCACGTACCTGAAACACAGTTGCTGGCTTACTGGCCTCTGAAAAGGAATACGGCCTCAGCTTCTGCTCCCACTGATCTCTGTCATAATGCACTTTTTTCTGTCCTCCAGAGAGGTCCTCATTCCTCTTGTATTGTCTGTGTCAATGCCAGAGCTTTTGTGATCTCTGTACAGAAATGTGCAAGAGCAGTGCCGGCGATATCTCCAGTATTAGAGTCTGTGGAGGTTTATTCGATCACTTCTCCCAAAGGCTTCCCATAGTCAAGGAAGTTCACTACCTTACCAACATCTTCAAGTTCCATTAGTTTACATATGTATCATCAGCTGGCCTAGTTTGCTTCTGAGGCTTTGCCTATAAACATATAGCAATGTGCCCCTCAGAAGACAAATTGTTTTTAGTGAAGCCTTCTTTACCAGCTTAATTTATTTAATGTGTGCCTTGTGATTCTACCCTTTTTAAATAGGGATTGGAGGAGTTGCCACCTTTATGGAACCACTAGTTTGGGGAGTTGCCATCCTTTATGAAACCCGTAGAGTTATGTTTTCAGGGGATGGATCTTGGCTGCAGAAGCTTCTCTAGTGTGGTTGAAGTTTCTTGTATAGATCAGTTTTTGGCCACTACCTCCTATTGGTAGAATTCTTTTGATTGATGGATAAGGGTGTACAGAACCACTAATGTCCGTTACAGAGCAAGAACTCAGAAGCTATAAAGCAACATTTTCTGGTTGTCTGATTGACATATGGGTCATCATGTAATCCAAATCCATGAACAGAGCGATTGACTAGGTGCCACCTTAACGGACCTTCTGGGACAGACTTACCCTGTAACTTTAATATGGACTTTATAAGTGAAATCTTTTATCATCTCCTTTTGCTGCAGTCCACATCAATGATAAGCTTGGGACCAGTGGCTGAAGTGGGAGTTGATCAGCTCGATCCTGTCCCTTGGCAACACACCCTCCGCCCTTACCCTTGGTATCTAACTATCATGTGTATATATGGATATAGGGATATCACAGTGGAACAAGGTGGTACAACACTGAACATTCCAGCAAAGAGCCTGAGGAAAGACTATGGGGCTTATTTACAATTTGGCAAATACAGGACTTAATCCAAAACGTGGCAGATGTCTCGGCCACCCTATTTTGAGTGTTTGCAAATGTATAAACTCTTAATAGGCCAGAGGGGACATAAACTAAATTTTAATTGTTGGGCCTGCATCTGCTAAATTATAAGTAAACCCCTATAATGCCATAGTTCTCTCAGATGCTACATATGGAATCTTTTTAGTTCCAATGTGGTGTTGAGTTCATTGCAAATAAGTGATTCATTTCCGTTTGCCTCAATATTTTAAAAGAAGAGCAGAAGCGAACAGAAATGTTTTTGTTTTTCATAGAGATGAACCTTCGTTCTGAAAAAGTTGAATACCTAAATTTTATCGTTGTGATTTGTTTTTGTTGAGTCCGTCTGCCAAAAAACCATCCAGGTGATCCCATTCTGCTTTACAAAAATTAATAGATCAGTGAAAAAGAATGTCCCCACCCCCACCTGACACACTCCCATTTATGTAAGAGGCAACATGGCAAGGGGGAGAGGTGGCAGCGTCCTCAATGGTTGTAAATCTGACTGTATTTGTCTCCAGGGAGAGGGGTCGCTGGTGCAATTCCTGGGTCAGAGGTCGAGAAGTCACCATCAGTCACCATCAGTGGTGTCCAAAGAAATGAATCATATGAATATCTTCCCTGTCGTTGCAAATCAGTGACTGGGCTGCAAGCATCTAAATCTTTTGCCAAAAGACATTACATTGCTTGTTCATCAGGGGGCAGACGTTTCCCAGCAGACATCGTGCCCCTCTCCCGTTGTGCACCTCTTGTAGGAAGAAATCTTTGAGGTTGCAGATGGTGTAGAGGTTCCATAGATTGGCATCTGGTCCATCGCTCAAGTGATCCTTTATGCTGTACAGCTATTCATAGGATGACGTCATTCTGCACTTTCTAATTTTTATGGTCACTGGCAATCAGTTGATATTGCATAGTTTTCTTTCTTTTCTTATTCTTGTTTGGATGTGTTAAAAGCTTCTGAACCAAGACCCAGTGACACAGGCATTGCCAGTGGCATAGACATGTAGATTTTCAATTGTCTGTAAATGAAGCGGGGGAAGAACCTGACCCTAAATTTTGTTCTTTCCCATATGTACTACTGTCATGCATATTGACTTTATTTGCTTTGTTAAGTTAATGCCTGTTGTAAGGAGGTTTACCATAATGTTATCAGTGATGCTGCGTGTCTGCACTGCACAGAGGATGCTTCTGGTTTTCAGCTTGCTCAAACTATGTTGTTAGTTTGGCCAGTATCTCAACCCGAAACCTGCATTCCTTTTGCAATAGGAATGAGTATTGGGTTTCTGTATGTCAAGTTTAAGATTCTTATGTTAAGCCAGAGGGACTATCTAATTTTTCTTCCTTTGCGTCAGTCTGCGTTGATGTCAGGATTATTCTCTATACTTGCATACATACACATTTCCCCACTCTTCCTTTTCAAACACACACTTTTCTTGCTGCTTTTCCAACTCTGTCTTTCTTTCTCTCCGTGTTTTCTACAGATTAAATTGAATATTATCCCATGATGCACATTCTAAACTTGTCGAGAAAATTTTAAAGCTTTGCCGAAAACACTTTCAATTCACAATCTTTTGCACCCTGGAAATATGAATTTACCTATCTTTAGTTACTTGCACAGCTGATCTCCCCAGGATGTGTGCATGTCTGTAATATACTGAGATCCCTGTTTTTGGCTCTTAACACATTAACTGGCTAAATAAATATACCATCCCTTTGTATCTTAAGGTCGGTTTGCAAGGATGGAGTAGCGGATCACTTTCTTTAGAAGACTGTAGTGAAAGCACTTGTTTTGATCTTTCTTGTCTTCACTTCTGTTGCCCTGAACATTTTTCTCTCATTCTCGACCATTTGCCATGCCACATTTCCCTGATCCATTAAAATTGACCATTCCCTGATACACCAGACTAAATGTTGGCCAAAGAGGAGGCCTGCTGTTTAGAATATACTCGGAGGCAGGACATTTCTTTTCAGAAGTGGCTTAGACACAACTTTAGGCAACTCAAGTTGTTCTTCAAGGGCAAGAGTTGTCTTGTTCTCATAGTATTGAACAGAAAGGGGTGTTAGTGCCCTGGAACTGTAACTTTTCTCTATGGGTCATATCCTTCCTTTAAGAGCATACTGAAGGTTAAAGCAGCCAAAATTCGTTCATGGAATCACTTTATTTCTAGGTAGGCACATGAGTATTCCATGGTTGTGCGACTGGAGCCTAACATCCTGTCAGATTGAAGAGAGTAGTGGTTGGGATCTCCTATCTCATAGTTTGTAGATTGAACGATTTACATCTTAAAATTGTGTTGGAGTTTTGTTGCTCCACTATTCTGTTTGTGAAGGTCTAGCTAAAGAGAATCCGTCCGAATGAAAATGGGTGTGTTTTTTCCTTACAGCAAACTGCTGCTAATATAACGCCATGCTGAGCCCATTTAGGTCAAGCGCCCAAGCGCTCTGATGTGTTGTAATCTATCTGTGGGCTTCTAACCACGCCCATCGAACACCCAGCACCATAATGCGTTCATGGGCTTGCCTTTCAAAAATCCTTTGTTACACTTGGTAAATGCTTTACGTTTGTCTCTTTATGGGGTCAGTTTTCTTACCGCCTTGGCCATCGACCCTGTTGAATGGATAATTGCATGTTTGCCGATATGTTTGACTGTGAGCAAACTTCTTTTTCCTTTTGTGTCTCTCCTTCGTGCTCGCGCTCATGGCAGAGGGTTACACTTTGTTGACATGCTTATGTCAACTGTTTTACTTTTCATTTTCAATTTATGTGGCAAGAAAAGTCCAGTTAGGAATTTACAACGCTAATAGCTCTAACTCGAGCAAACGTGAGACCCATTGCATTGCAAATGCTTGTTTTACTATTGGTAGCGCTGTCTTCATAAGTTTGACAGATGTCTGACACTCTCACTCCCCATGCCAAGGTTGTCTTTATGATGTCAACTTATTAAACGGTTTCTGTGATTTTTCTTTCACATTTCATTTTTACACTTCTGTCTTCCCAAATCCATGCTGATCGGGTGATAAACGCATTGCAAACAGGGGCTACCCTGTTAAGTTGTTTCTTTGCTAAATGTATTCGATCCACGCAGGCACTCTTTGTGTCCTTGCAAACTAAGAGCTTTGTGTATGATTATCTGCTATTTTTATGATTGCCTAGTCTTTCAGTATATTTTAGTACTACAGGGAGTGCAGAATTATTAGGCAAATGAGTATTTTGACCACATCATCCTCTTTATGCATGTTGTCTTACTCCAAGCTGTATAGGCTCGAAAGCCTACTACCAATTAAGCATATTAGGTGATGTGCATCTCTGTAATAAGAAGGGGTGTGGTCTAATGACATCAACACCCTATATCAGGTGTGCATAATTATTAGGCAAATTCCTTTCCTTTGGCAAAATGGGTCAAAAGAAGGACTTGACAGGCTCAGAAAAGTCAAAAATAGTGAGATATCTTGCAGAGGGATGCAGCACTCTTAAAATTGCAAAGCTTCTGAAGCGTGATCATCGAACAATCAAGCGTTTCATTCAAAATAGTCAACGGGGTCGCAAGAAGCGTGTGGAAAAACCAAGGCGCAAAATAACTGCCCATGAACTGAGAAAAGTCAAGCGTGCAGCTGCCACGATGCCACTTGCCACCAGTTTGGCCATATTTCAGAGCTGCAACATCACTGGAGTGCCCAAAAGCACAAGGTGTGCAATACTCAGAGACATGGCCAAGGTAAGAAAGGCTGAAAGACGACCACCACTGAACAAGACACACAAGCTGAAACGTCAAGACTGGGCCAAGAAATATCTCAAGACTGATTTTTCTAAGGTTTTATGGACTGATGAAATGAGAGTGAGTCTTGATGGGCCAGATGGATGGGCCCGTGGCTGGATTGGTAAAGGGCAGAGAGCTCCAGTCCGACTCAGACGCCAGCAAGGTGGAGGTGGAGTACTGGTTTGGGCTGGTATCATCAAAGATGAGCTTGTGGGGCCTTTTCGGGTTGAGGATGGAGTCAAGCTCAACTCCCAGTCCTACTGCCAGTTCCTGGAAGACACCTTCTTCAAGCAGTGCTACAGGAAGAAGTCTGCATCCTTCAAGAAAAACATGATTTTCATGCAGGACAATGCTCCATCACACGCGTCCAAGTACTCCACAGCGTGGCTGGCAAGAAAGGGTATAAAAGAAGGAAATCTAATGACATGGCCTCCTTGTTCACCTGATCTGAACCCCATTGAGAACCTGTGGTCCATCATCAAATGTGAGATTTACAAGGAGGGAAAACAGTACACCTCTCTGAACAGTGTCTGGGAGGCTGTGGTTGCTGCTGCACGCAATGTTGATGGTGAACAGATCAAAACACTGACAGAATCCATGGATGGCAGGCTTTTGAGTGTCCTTGCAAAGAAAGGTGGCTATATTGGTCACTGATTTGTTTTTGTTTTGTTTTTGAATGTCAGAAATGTATATTTGTGAATGTTGAGATGTTATATTGGTTTCACTGGTAATGATAAATAATTGAAATGGGTATATATATTTTTTTTGTTAAGTTGCCTAATAATTATGCACAGTGATAGTCACCTGCACACACAGATATCCCCCTAACATAGCTAAAACTAAAAACAAACTAAAAACTACTTCCAAAAATATTCAGTTTTGATATTAATGAGTTTTTTGGGTTCATTGAGAACATGGTTGTTGTTCAATAATAAAATTAATCCTCAAAAATACAACTTGCCTAATAATTCTGCACTCCCTGTATATATTTCAATTTATTAGACCATTCTTTTTGTTAATGCTGGTAGATTTTGCTACTTTAAATGTATTATCGGCCACCTCATTGCTTTAATGCATTATTGGATCGATGGGTTTTTCTTAATACCAGGACAATCAATGCACCTAAATCAAATTTTAGCATTGCATTCAAGTGGCAGACACATTTATTTCTAAGAACAAATGCTACTTTGGTTAACTGACGTTGTGGATTTTGAGGTTGAACTTGTAGTCTTTATAGAAGAAACAAACCAATCATAATAAATAACCTTTCTAATACTTCTAATATCGCAGTTGTGTTTCTTTTGCATTTTAGCACGTTGAGGCATATTTGCTTAATGTTAGAGCCATATTGCGATGATCTCTGAAGAGGGCAAAGAATGCCCTGAAGTGACAGCCCCCATCGTTGTCTCCTTCCTTGCAACCTAAGGACCTTGTAGAAATAACTTCTGCCATTGTTTATTTCCTGTAGTACAAATCATACCATTGCTGGCCACTCAGTTGGGCTCCTCAACTCCATGGAGCTAAATATGTCATTAAAATTGGCCTGTTTGGGGGTCCTTGAATCCTTTCAAAATGGCCTCCTGGTAAGACAATAATTCTTTATATGCCCCCAACATATCAGCCTGTTGGGTGCATGTTGGAAAACAGGCTACGGGTTAAAGTATGCAGAGCCTTTGGGGGTCTCAGCTTTGGGGACCGGCAAAGAAGGGTATCATTCACTGTCCCTCATACACAGTCCTTCTGCTAGTACCTGTTCCACTGCGCCTAAAGCAGCCTGGAAGACTAGCACCTCCCACCCTTCCTATTATTTGTTCAGGATTCAAGTTGGCTTATGAGCTTACTTAATTAGGTGAGAAGGATGTTCCTAATGTTGGTGCTGCATAATGAAAATGCTGCAGACTCCATGCAAGGCTTTAGGAACCCAGGGATATTTCCAGAAGGTTCTGTCTTTGAACTCAGGTTCCTGGTTAAGTGAATATTGATTTGCTCAAATATTTGAAGAGTGCTGTAAAATGCCACTTGCATGACACAGGGCACTGAAGTAGTTTTGTCTGGGACGGAGAGCCCGTGAAGGGCTTGAAGGTCCAGAGTCATGTGATCTCATGATTGCAGGTACACAAGGATTTGGTGGCAACAATTTAAATTAACTGAAGCTAACATGGAAGGAAGGCAGGAGCTCTCAGTTGTACATAGATGTAGTCTAGCCAAGAGTTTATTACTGCAGTTGTAACTTGGATCCTCAGAGGCAAGCGCAAGAAGTGGCAATATGATGGTATTAGGGCCAAGGAAGCATTTGTTTTGATGGTATTTAGGGCATACAATGGTGGACGAAGTCAACTCTTATAGACATTCTTGTGCACTTTTCAGCAAATCTAAGTTAGAAAAACACGTTCATATATTTTATAATCTTGTGCATTAGTAACTATTGTAGGGCTGTGTGAATTTAGAAGAGGTTATGGTGGACCCAACCTAGTGCCACTCTTCACTGTGCTAGTGCAGTGGTCCAAATCAAATTGTTGTATGGGGCAAAAGTCTTTCATATGAATGGGGCTCAAGATGGGGATGAAATTGAGGGTCAATGCCAGAAATCCCTGTTGAAGTTGACAAAATCTTCACTTATATAGGCAATAAGGATAGAGACAAGATTAACTTCCCGGTATTTAACATCCATGAGGCAAACTCCACGACTTTGGAATTGATTACTAACCACTGGGGAAGTTACATTGCTCCTTCTGTAGCAAGGAAGTGTTGGGCAGTGATTTAAAATGGACTGCGAAATTGAGAGAGCAATTTACAATGTCATTTTTAGGTCTTATTTTTCCTGTGGGAATATTTTTATTAGTAGGTTAAGGATTGTGAAGCAGAATAGAAGTATTTTAGGTTGGTAGGGTGTTATAGTATAAATTGATTCAATGTTATTTATTGTACTGTCTTTAACTGAGCATGATCTCAGTTTAATGTGAAACCCATTGCCAGATATCTGAATGGTAGCTATCACTACTCTAGTCTTAGTGAACAAACTCAGTTTAGGGTATAGGGTTGTGCTTTATTAATCCAGCGTGTTGGTTGGACACGGACATACAATTTTCTCAAATAATGGTGAATGCTACAGTATGTTTTCATTATTTGGGGTTATTAAAATTTAAAATGACAATAAAAACATTAAAAATAATAATTGCACAGAGTTGCTATTGGTAAAAGCTTTGGAGACATTCCAATTAAAAATCATTTGAATTAAATTAGGCTATGTATTGTGCATTTGAAAATATGTACTGCATAACAAAAGATGGGGCATTACATGCTTTTGTACTTCCCTGCTGCTTGCTAGCAACTCACCACATAAATAATAGGATACCAAATATTCATAAGTGTGACTTTTGAAATTAACATTTTTTAGACTTACTATCTTCTTTCAGAATTCTACTAAACATGCAGTTCTCAGATAGTCATAGTATACCCTTTTTGAAGGTATCCCATTACTCCCAGTACTCACAAGAGAGAGCTAAAGGAATCCTTTGGTATACCTTCTGTCATGCTGCCATGTCCTCCACCCCCACCCAACCAATCTTTTTGAGCAGACTAATTTCCTCCCTGCAGAGAGAGAACAAAAGACTTAAATACACTTCTTATGATACCGGCACTCCTCCCATATTGTTGGAAGCTGTTCTTTATATATGGTGAATTCTCATTCACCTCCCTTGCCCATTCCAATCCTCAGTGAATGGCAGCTCTCTATACTGTTGGTTGGTGAAGTATGGTTTTAGCGATTAGCCCCACCCCCATTAAGAGATGGATGCTGCCTGCTGTCCCAAGGCCATATCCTTTGGTTGAATCTCCTGTTGACTTTTTGGAAGGTGTTTCCCAAAATGTGAACATGGTTCCTTTGTGGTTTGGATTCACCAGGATGGTTGGACATTCCCCTGTTGTGAAGGACCAGCACCCTTGTCCGTCCAAATCCAGCCTTTCTCACTTAAAGATTCCAAACCATCCAGAACACCGCCACCAGACTCATCCTCAACATCCTTGGAAGGGCACTCATCATGCCCTACTTCACAGAACTGGACTGGCTCACCATCCTGTTTTCTGCATATTTAAACTTCTCACCCACACCTAAAAAAAAGCTCCCCACATCACAGGACCAGCCTTACCTCCATGACCGACTCCAACTCTAACAGCCCCCTCCCCGAAACCTATGCTCCATTTACCTCTGCCTTGCACGAATTTCCCACATATGCAGAAGCAACACAGGGGGTTACGCTTTCTCCTTAATCTTGGCCAAAAGCTGGAACATACTCCCTTTACATATCCGGTCCACCACTCCACCCCTCAACATCTGCAAGAAGCTGAAGACCTGGATGTTCAACTAGGAGCACCTCCTGACCTGTGCTTCTGCTGGTGTCTGGATGCCCTCAAGGGTGATAAGCTTTACTCTACAAATCTTCATAACATAATATAACTGTAGGAAGCTGGCTCTGTATAAACTATTTTAAACTGAGATGTGTGCACTGAGTCCCGGGGTTCCCCTTAGAGGCTGATGGTGGCAATGATAGATAATACTAATGCTCTATTTGTGGTAGTGTGGTCGAGCAGTTAGGCTTATCAGAGGGTAGTGTTAAGCATTTGTTGTACACACACAGGCAATAAATGGGAACACACACTCAGACTTAACTCCAGGCCAATAGATTTTTATATAGAAAAATATTATTTTATTTATTTTAGAACCACAAGATTCAGATTTCAAGTAAGTACATAAATTGTAAGGGACTTGGCATAGGTAAATATAGAATTTTGAATTAAAACAGTAATGTACACAGTTTAGCATAAAATGACAATAAGCTATTTTAAAAGTGGGCACTGCAAAATTCAACAGTTGCTGGGGGAGGTAAGTAAAGGTTAGTTTGTCAGGTAAGTACATCACTTACAAGTTCAGTCTTGGGGGCATAGACAGCCCACCATTGGGGGTTCAAGTGAACCCCAAACACCCAGCACCAGCAACACGGGGCCAGTCAGATGCGGAGGGGCCCAAATAACATAGGTGCCTATGGAGACTAGGGGTGCTCCGGTTCCAGTCTGCTAGCAGGTAAGTTACCTGCGTCCTCGGGGAGCAGACCAGGGGGGTTTTGTAGAGCACTGGGGGGGTCCCAAACAGGCACACAAAATACACCCTCAACGGCACAGAGACAGCCGGGTGCAGTGTGCAAACAAGGCGTCTTGTTTTGTATTGGATTCAATGGAAGGACCCGGGGGTCACTCTGACGATGCAGGCAGGGCACAGGGGGGCTTCTCAGCCCAACCACCGACTGGGCAATGATGAGGGTCGCCTGCTGGTCACTCCTACACCAGTAGTTGGTTCCTCTCGGGCCTGGGGGCTGCGGGTGCAGTGCCTCTTCCATGCATCGGGTTCTTTGTTACCAAGCTGTCGCGGTCAGGGGGATCCTCTGGATTCTCTCTGAAGGTGTCGTCATGGGGGTGCAGGGAGGTCGTCTCATGGAGTCGCCTGGGGGTCCTCTCTGTGGTGTTGGTTTCTCTGAACACAGGCCGGGAGCATCGGGTGCAAAGTGGTGGGGGCTCACGCTTCAGGAGTGAGGTGAGAGTCCATTTAAAGATGGTTTCTTCTTTCTTTGGACAGAGCCGCTGTCCACGGGAGTTTCTTGGTCCTTTGGATTTGCATGGCAGTCCTCTGAGTCGGCAGAGGTTGCTGGGCCCCCTGGATGCGTCGCTGTTGCAGGTTCTTTGAATCTGGAGACAGGGCGGTAGGGCTGGGACAAAGCAGTTGTCGTCTCCTTCTTCTCTGTGGGGTTTTCAGGTCAGCAGTCCTCCTTGTTAGGTCCAAGGTCGCCCCTAAATACTAGATTTAGGGCTGTGTTTAGGGTTGGAGGACAGTAACCACTGGCTACTGTCCCTGAGGGTGGCTGCACCCTCCTTGTGCCTCCTCCCTCCAGACTTGCCGCCAGAAGTTGGGGCTGTGTCCAGGGGTTGGGTGGGGTGGCATCTCCACTAGCTGGAGTCCCCTGGGGCGTTGTAACACAAGGCTTCAGCCTTTGAGGCTCACCGCCAGGTGTTACAATTCCTGCAGGGGGAGGTGTGAGGCACCTCCACCCAGGACAGGCTTAGTTCCTGGTCACAGAATGCACAAAGACACTCACCCATTGTGGTCAGAAACTAGTCTGGAAGTGGCGGGCTGGCAGAGACCAGTCAGCCTAGCACTAGCAGTTGGGCTGGCATGCAGGGGGCATCTCTAAGATGCCCTCTAAGTGCATTTCTCAATAAATCTCACACTGGCATCAGTTTGGATTTCTTGTGTGGAGAAGTTTGATACCAAACTTCCCAGTACTCACTGTGTAGCCGTTATGGAACTGTGGAGTTTGTGTTTGACAAACTCCCAGACCATACTCTTTATGGGTACCCTGCACTTATAATGTCTAAGAATTGGCTAAGACACTGTAGGGGCATAGTGCCCATGCAGCTATGCCCTCACCCGTGGTATAGTGCACCGTGCCTTAGGGCTGTAAGGACTGCCAGAGGGGTGACTTACCAATGCCAAAGGCAGTGGGTTGTGGGCATGGCACTCTGAGGGGGGTGTTGACATAGTCTTTTTCTCCCCACCAGCACACTCAAGCTGTGAGGCAGTGTGCATGTGCTGAGTGATGGGTCCCCAGGGTGGCATAAGACATGCTACAGGCCTTAGAGACCTTCCCTGGCCACAGGGCCCTTGGTACCAGGGGTATCATTTACAAGGGACTTATCTGTATGTCAGGGCATTG
The DNA here is from genome assembly GCF_031143425.1 of Pleurodeles waltl. Lineage (NCBI taxonomy): Eukaryota > Metazoa > Chordata > Amphibia > Caudata > Salamandridae > Pleurodeles > Pleurodeles waltl. The sequence continues at coordinate 879,186,841 of NC_090447.1, forward strand.
CCAATTGTGGAGACAAAGGTACAGTTTTAGGGAAAGAACACTGATGCTGGGGCCTGGTTAGCAGTGCCCTAGCACACTTTCAATCAAAGCTGGCATCAACAAAATGCAAAACGTTAGGGGTTACCTACAATAACACTGCCCATCTGCAGAACCCGGCTGAATCTGCACTGTTCAAAAGAAGTACACACAGGCAAAACCTCTTTACAGTGGTTAGCAGAACAACAACTGCTTAACCTGAGATCACTGACTACGCTGTGCTGTACGTGAAGAGTTTCAGACTAGTAAAACCATAACATTATATTTAAGAAGTGAGAGCAGTGACTGCTTTGAAAAAACTCATTTAAGATTTCCTTTAGATGTTGCCACTGGTAAGGTGGCTAAAACTCAGTGGAGAATGGAATGTCATTAGAAATACTTATTCAAGCTTCTGCAGAACCGACGCAGGACATTCTATTAATTATCATGTTTTAAACCACCCGGCCTGTAACTGTTTTAAGATCTTAATTTGTATTTATTGTCCAAACTTTTCTATATCCACAGAACAGTATCTACACACCATGTTTAGCACAAGAACTGATTGATAGTGCAAGATTTGAACTGATGGTTTCCGAAAGAGCAGCATACATTTTGCTCAAGTCGTTAGGCAGAGGCACATCTGGCAACTCACCTGAGAAAGAGCAGTGTAGGGTTTTTGTGGATAGTAGGTGTGTCTACTATGCGTAGGAGAGTTGTTTTTTTTATAGCTCATTGTGTCCTGGAAGAGCTCTGGGTGAATTATGCTGTGTGGTGCATCTTGAGTGTTGAAATTGAGTCAATTTACTGTTATTGTAATTTAAGAATTGTGTTAGTGTAAGGATGGAAATGGAATACAGATGTTCACATTTGTGAAATGTAGTGACTGTAAAGTGAACTTTCTTAGGCATCGGTCAGTGGTAACATGAGGAGGAGACAGGACATGATGTGCTCTTCAGAGTGAGGGAGTTCGTATTCTATGAGAGCGGCAGTATGTAACCACGGTTAGTGTTCAAAGGGATATGTTTTTGCGAATGTTCTAGATTTACTTTTTCTGTGATATTATGTTCATGTTTATAGTTCGAACAAGGGTGGGGATGCAGTAGGAGGGAAAATGTCAAGGTCTTCCTTTTAATGTTCAGTCCTACTCTCGATAACCTTTCCCTTCAGTAACCGTGTACAGGAAAAATGTGTCAACATCTGGAATATGTTATACTTTTCTGTTTTCATTGTGTGAAACAATAGTGCTGCTTGCCAGATTTGCCTGCAGTGAATGCTTTCGTTTCGGAAACTCATTTCCAAGCCCTATTTTCTTTTGCACCAGATGCCAACCCTTCGGGGAAGCTCTGGGCCATGCTGATAAGCTAACCTCTTGAAGATATCCACTTGGTGAACAGTCAGTCCTTCTAAAGCTGCTTTTCCTTTTAGCAACAATTTCTTAGAGATCAAAATCAAGCTGTCGTCTGGATTATTTTCTTTGCTGCTTGTCATATGACATGATTGGAATTGGCCAGTCCCATCCATTATGAATAAGGTTCCCAGTTTGCGTTGCAGTTATTTTTTTACACTTAAATACAGATGGAATACAATCTGAATGCGTGCCTTAATGTACCTTCATGAACTGGAAAATACATAAATGGTCTCGTCTTTTGAATGCCTCTGCCTGCTTTTGGGTCATGGGACCTCCAGGCACATAACTATGCTTATTGACAGATTAGAAAGTTGGAAAAAGGGATACGATTTTATAATAAACCCTAAATAGCTGCAACGTGCACTTACTAATGTGTTCAGTAGACTATATTTTTTATTGTATATCATTAATTAGTGCACTAAAACCTACAGATCTTGACATATGAGACAACAATAATCGGATAAATGTGGAAATTTAGTGGTTGCAGCATATTTGTTCACCAACCAAAGAAAACATGTGGAGCAATACCAATAACTAGTACTTGCAATGCAATAGGTCTTGCATTTTCTTGAGTTTGAGCTATTGGCATTGTAAATTCATAACTGGACTTTTCTTGCCACATAAATTGTTCAACCCTGCCTCATAATGTCGTCTTTTCCTGCCATATAAGTCTAGTAGATTAGCATTTAACTAAAGCACTTCCATTTACCTTCTTCCTCTATCCTAAAACATATACTATTATTATATAAATCTTTATCAGAAAATAAACGTTTGGCATTAGAGTGTAATGCTCAAAGTACCATAACAAAAATATTATTTGGAATGGATTGGTGGGTGAAAGGAAAGAGGGAGTTGAGAGTAAAGATGGAGAGGACAGTTGGCATAGTAACGGTGTCATGGACCCTGGAGTAAGAAAGGAAAATGGTTGACTGCAATTTTGGTAGGACAATACAACAGTAATTAGAGTTGAGTGAGGTCTGTAGGTCTCTGTGCCCCGGTTACACTGCACCTGTTGCTTCATTGATAACTAGGCCTCAGGAGAGAAAGCAGATGGGGGAGAAAAAGAGAAGCGAAAGGAATACAACAGACAAAAGGAAGACAGTGAAGTGGTCGTAAAGAAATTAAAGAAAGAACGAGAAAATGAAAACACAAGCGTAGAAAATTGAGCAAACGTGTGAGACAAAAGAAGAAAGAGAAGAAAGCTACCGCACAAAAGATAAAGAAGAAAAACTAATGAAAATTGTGAAAAGAAAGAGAAAAATATAGATGGGAAAAGACAGATTTATAGTAAAACGTGAAGTGACTAAAATAAGAAAAACACCAGAGAATGGAAGGAAGAAAGATCGTAACTAAAAATAGTGAAAGGATGCATACTGAGTCAGAGGAAAGAGCAAATAAAAAGACAAAGAAAAAATGAGGGGAAGAGAAAAGAATTGTGAAAGAATGAACGCCCAATTAAGAAAACAGAGAGGAATGAAACAAGGAAGAAATAACCACGTTTTTGCGTGTTTGAAAGAGGAGACAGGAAGAGGAAAACAAAATGAAAGAGAGAGGAGTAGAAATACACTATTGAAAGAAAGAGCAAAACTGTTCACGTGGATTTTAAGAGCTGGAAAGAGAAACGTGTGGGAGAAAGAAAACATTGAGAGGAAACGGAGTAAAGGAAAGAAGGGAGTGAGATAGGTGAAACAGACCGTCTCAAATATAGATGCCAGCTAATCATAGATTTAATTGGCTCCCCCATGTCCTCAAACGGAAGTCAGTGTGCGGAACAGCAGGGAGCACTGCAGAACAGCAGGAGGTGCATTAGCAAGGTTTTATGTGAACCCCAATACAACAATATTAGGGCACTTCAGATCAGGATTGGGGTTATAGATAGAGCTGTGTCCTGGCCCAGTGCTGGAATAACAGAAAGGTAGCGGATGAAGTATGAGCAACGGAGTGCCATGTAATACCTGATATTGGAATAATGGGGCGCTGTCGGTTAGGGTTGAGGTGCACTGACAGAGTTGTATGTGGGCTGCAGTACTGGGATAGTAACGAGCATACAAAGTCAGAAGTGAGGTATTTTAATGGAGTTATGTGTGGAACCTAGTATTGGCTTACCAGTGTTGCTGAGTGTTAGCCTGGAGGTGCCCTGGTGAAACTGCGAGAGGGGCCCTGCATGGGAGTGGCTTTGCTCTGAACCACAGAAGTGATGAGGGGCGTGTGTGTGTGTGAGCCTTAGTACTGAGAAGAATGTGCACTGAATGTTCGAATTGGTGGATTCTGGTGAAGCTGTGGTGGTTCCCATCGACAGTGGCGTTGGATGTTAGACTTAAGGTGTACGGGCTGAGCTGTGTTTTGCTCTTTTGGGTCCAGTATTGGCTTTGCAGTGGGTATGAATATTAGAATTGAGCTGCTGTAACGGAAGTGTATGTGAGCGGGGTCCCAGTATAGGAAAGGAGGTGACCTTGTCGGATCTGAGGTGCACTGATGGAGCTACGCCTGAAGTCACAGTACTGTACAGCAGAGTGTACTGAAAGTAAGAACTGAGGTGCTCTGGCTGACAGCGTGTGTGGGGTTCTGGCACGGGCACAGCTGAGGGTCTTGGAGTGTGTGAACTGAGGTGTACTGATGGAGCCATGCCTGAGGTCCCAGTACTGGAACAGCCATGTGTACTGATTGTAAGAACTGAGGTGCTCTAGCAGACAGCTTGTGTGGGGTTCAGGCATGACTGAGGGGTTTGGAGAGTGTGAACGGAGGTGCACTGATGGAGCTGCGCCCGAGGTCCTAATACTGGAAAAGCAGTGTGTATTGCCTGTAAGAACTGAGGTGCTTGGCTGACAGGGTGTTTGGGGTTCTGGCACGGCTGAGGAGCTTGGAGTGTATGAGCTGAGGAGCTGCGCCCGAGGTCCCTGAACTGGTACTAACTGTAAGAATTGAGGTGCTCTGGAAGACAGCATGTGTGTGATTCTGGCACGGCTGAGGGCCTTGGAGTGTGTGAACTGAGGTGCACTGATAGAGCTGCGCCTGAGGACCCAGTACTGGAACAGCAGTGGGTACTGACTGTAAGAACTGAGGTGCTCTGGCAGACAGCGTGAGTGGGGTTCTGGCAAAAGGTCGGCTGAGGGGCTTGGAGTGTGTGAACTGAGGTGCACTGATGGGGATGCGAGTGGGATCCCAGTATGGAGCAGAAGTGGGCACTGTCTCTAAGGATTGCTGGTAGAGCTGGGTGCCAAGGCTATAAGCAATTACAAGCGACCCTCTGCCCTGGGGACCACAGGCAGGTACACTTGGGAAAGAAAATCCAAGTAAAGGAAGGGCGGGAGCCAGGCAGCTGAGAGAGGGTGCAGAGAGCCCACAAAGACTGAATGTGACTAAGATAATAGCCTGATTTATAGCCTTGTTTACAGCTAAGCTCAGAGCAAGAATGCTCTGCAAATGAAAAGGGAATCTTCCCTGAATAGGAGCAGGAAACAAAGTAAAAATAAAAGTCACCTTCAGACCAGATAAACAGGACAAAGCGTAATTATACAGTAGTTGGTCCCCGCTCCCACACAGAAGGAGGGACAAAGAGGAATGACTGACCACTACCAAGCAAGGATTTTTAAATTGCATTGAAACTATCGAAGGAAATAGCTGGAAGCCCACAGAAGAAGTAGGCTTAAATGTATACAAGGGGGCGTACGCATACGCTCAGCCGAAAAATAGAAACAATATTGATCATTGCAGATAAAAATGTCAAAACATAGCATACAGTGGGTAGACCAGTTTATAAATTCAAAGTCCATTGCCATTTCAGGTGATGGAGTCTGAAGAATACCTTAGTGTTTTAATGATTAAGGTATGTGTGCAAACACCTGCAAAGGCCCTGTGTAATCAGTGGAACAATTACGAGGGAGATGATTACACTGACTATCACTTGAAGATGACCTTAAAAAAAAGGCAATAAGTGCCTTATGGAGGTGTCACATTGAACGTCTGGAAATACAAAGACTGAACATGTTAAGGAAAGGGCTCGGTTATCAAATTCTTCTGACAAAGATACTCTTCTCACCTGTACCTTCTCAGAAGAATGTACAGTACAAGAAGAGTTTTAAGATGCTCCCTGAAAATGAAAATAATAGGTTCACCCCACAGAATCTCCACGGCACCATAACACAGTACTGACAGACTCCAAACGGAGAAATTATTTCTTCAATTAATCCTTTGTCACCAGCAATCAATACACAGCTACTACTGTATTTAGTGGTTTTATTACTTCTTTTTACGTCAAGCCTACCAGACAGCCCGCTCTCTGGTTGAAAAATACCTATTGTTAGATTGCAAGGAATTTACAGTAAGCTTAAAACCCTCATCTTGCTTACCATTGATTTGCTTTGTCAGTTCTGATTTATTTGCTTCTTAATTGATGGCTTGCCTTGGTGTTTGTCCGTTTCCTAGAGGTAAGCCTCTTTAGGTGTGGCCTTCCACTGCTCACTTTTAAGGTACCACTTGTTGCTTTTTGCCTAAGCGCTCCTCAAGAGTGCATGTTTTTTCCAGTTTTCTTCTTTGCGTGTGTCTTCCCAGCATTCCATGTTCTCTCACATTTGTGTGCTTCCCTTACTGTTAAGTGTTACTCTTCCTTACTTGTTTGCTTCTTCCCCTGACCCCTATGTTGCACTTTATCATGGTCCCCTGTCCCACCTGCTCCCCATTGATTCCCTCAACAACTGCTCCTTTGCCACCCACCAGTAGTCCTATTTTAGAGTTATTTTTTTTAATCCTTTAAAAGGCACTTCCATGCTACTTTTCAGAATTAACATACCTATCTTGGATTGGTAAAAAAAAGAGGCACTTGCATCTTTTTCAAAGTGCTTATGCGTGATCATGCACATGTGCTTGTTTAATGATCCATGGGGGCACGTGTCATCATGTATGCAGACATAGACAAGATGCACATGTCTTTTATTATAATTTTATTCCTGCTGTGTATTTTCCTGTATCAACAAAATGTTTTGACAGGACCGACAGTTCTCAAAAGCGAGACCTATTGGCTTTACCAATGTTTGTTTGCCTCTGAGGGCTGACTGTATGGTTACATGACCATGTTTCTTCCAAATGCTAATTTTATTGTAGTGCTCTGTAAGGGCTGTTCTGAGCATTGCAGTCTACATACTATAATATTTGCGGCACAAAAACTAGCCCCATAATGCTTTGCAGGGCATTACTTTTAGAAAACATGTTTGCTCATAACTCAGCCTGAGGTGGTCCTAGGGCAATGGGACCACATTCAAAGCACTCTTTCTGTCTACTTCATCTCTGGGTCCCCTCACTAGGTTAGTGGGGACCCCTAAATAATATCCACTTCCTCTATTCAGTGTCTTTTAAGCTTTCTTGGCTACAACTTTTGTTTTACAGCTGGGAGAAGTTTTGTTTTAAAGGCCTTGTTTGTAATAATATTGCAGTAGGGCTGCTATCCTTAAAATGCCCTTTAGGGGCTAAGTATATGGTTACACTGCATTACTTTCTCCTGTATTTTTAGGGTCGAGCGCGCAAAGCCTTCTGTCCCTGTTGTTATCTCTATACGGGCTGGTAACCACACCCATCACTTTGGTTGGTTTGTGGGCTTGCCTTTTAAAATTCGCTTGATTTGATTAGTGAAAGGCATGCATACGTCATGCCTTTTCCGGTGTTTAGCCATCCTCGAGTGCACCAGCCAACTACTGAAAACATACAAGGCTCCATGTTTTCTGTATGGTTTCTGGACTACTTTTTCTCTTTCTTTCGTAGGCAGCACGATCTTGCTAGGCAGTAGTCCTGTGCTTTGTGTGACATTGATCCTGTTACATAGATAATTGCACTTTTGCCCATACGTTTCACTGTGAGCTAACTTCTGTTTCCTTTTGTGTGTTTGCTTCGCAGCTTTCGACTCGCATATGTGAAACTGTTTATATTTTCATTTTCAGTTTATGTGGCAAGAAAAGTCTGGTTAGGAGTTTAAAACGCTAATATCTCTAACTTGAGCAAACACGAGGCCCATTGCATTGCAAATTCTTGTTTTAACAGGGTTATCCCTTCTTGGGGCTAACCATATGGCTACATGACCATGTTTCTTACAGATAATATTTTTGTTATGATGTCCTATAGGGGCTGTTATGAGCATTACAGTCTAATGCCAAAAGTTTGTTTCTGATAAAGGTTTATATAATAATTGTATATGTTTAATAATTACGCCTTCTTCCAATTATGCCCATAATTCAGGCCAATTTAACATCCTTATTACACTATGGCTGTTTCGACACTCAATATGTTTGGGTGACCCTTCTAGTTTATTTCTCTTGTTACTCCTCCATGGCTGTCTTGTGTCTTTTTTGGGGGGAATTATGTTAGCCAGCCAACAACTCTGATAGTGGGGTGGTGAAAGTGGTATTCTATTGGAAAAGCATGGCAGATTTAAATTAGTAGGGTAAATAGCCACATTTTCATTTTTTGCTGTAGGTATAAGAAGAAGGTAAATTAATTGCTTTAGTTATATGTAGGGCCACTGGAATTTTATGGCTGGAAAACGCGAAATTATGAGGCAGGGTTGACCAATTTATGTGAAAAGGAAAGTCCAGTTGTGAATTGACAATGCCAATACCTCTAATTCAAGCGAATGCTAGACCTATTGCATTGCAAATGCTTGTTGACAATACTTGTTATTACTGCCACTTGACATTTTATCAACTTTAAACAAGGGTTTGTGCTAAAACCTATAAGGATTAAAATGTATTCATGCAGTTTAATTTCAGCTGTATGCAGAGAGTATATAGGCCTCTGAGCTCCTGTATAAGAACTTTTGAATTAAGTGTTACACAAGGATCTCTGCAACAAATGCATTATCCACAGGAATGATTAACATAGAGTAGAAACCTGTAACATGATAATAGATCTATTCGATTTATGTCACTGATGGAAGGTTTTTCACATGGTGCCACAACACAAACTGATTAAGTCGTTCAGCACCCTGTGCTTATTACATTTCGCATTCCAAACCAGGATTATCTCCTAAGCCTTCGTTTGTTGATCTCTCAGGGCTCAGTGCTAGAAGCCCCCTCAGATTCTTATTGCTCATGGATAATTTACTGTTGCAGGATTTGTTTTAATTTTTTCTTCGAAATTGCTTATTTTCTTCTCATACAGTGGCTCTTTGGTGTTTTTGGTGACATGTCAGGGAAACCTCCACTAGTTTTATTTCTGTCAGCTTAGTTTTCCCAAGGATTCATCTCTACATATCTAGTTCCTGATCAGTAGCAGAAGATACCAAGACACTGGAGCTAATGGAAAGTACACTAATATCAGGTGCAGAGAAAAGTATTTTGATGGATAAATATTCAGATTATTTTAACTTGACATTCAGGACGGAAAGATACCCTTATTTTCCTCCCCACTAAATGGCTTGCCCAAAAACACCAGGGGCCATGTTTGGTATAAATATACACAGCGCACTTTCCCTGTTTGTGCTGTGGCTCACCATTCACAAGGTGCGCTGTGTGCAAACAGGGACACTGCACTGAATTACCTAGAACGTGCTGCCTCCATGGCAGCTGCAAACTGGTGTTGTCCTGGGCGCAGCAAATTCAACTGAAATAAGGAGCGGCTGATTAAAAGACGTGACGCATTCCAAAGTGAAGGTGGCATGCTGCCTGCACTTTGAAGAGGGTAGAGAGAAATCAGATCCCCTTGCAGACAGGTGCAGTGAGTGACTACACCCGTCTGCAGGGTGATGTAGACCCCCTTTCCTGCCTCCAAAGTGTGGCACACTTTCAGTGTGTCTCCTAGGGGAATGTTTGCCTCTGCGCCCGAATCCACAGTACGGCACGGGCATAGAGGCAAAGTGATTCCCTCATTTGCATGTCATATAGGTTGATTTGCTTATCTAGGATTCAGTATGCTAGAGGTCTTCTAGTGCGCCTTAGACTTTAGAGCACACATTTTTCAGCAGTCATTGAATCAAATCATATTTAATTGATGTCTATTAATAATTGCAGTAGCAATTTTATCCTGCAACTATGCATTCACCAAAACAAAGGTATTAACGCTAAGATTGAGTATTCAGATCAGTATCATAAAGTAAATATATGAAATTCCATGTAAAACAGACTTCAGCTAGATTGAATCTAAGGTTACAACGAAAAAGGTAAAAAGCACTTAAAATACTCACCTGTGGTTAGCAAACAAACCTTAAGCCCTCTCTTGTATTGCAACATCAATTTTATTTAAATTACATTATTTCAGTGAATTGGTTGTGATTTCAAATGTTATGCTTTATGAAGTCCTGTAACTCCCATATGTTTTCCATTAGGAATGAAGTCCTGCAGGCTTTGGATACAGAGCATGCCTTTTGACCCCACCATTTGCCCAGTCTACTGCCCCAAGGCAAAGTTGGGCTGAAGGAAATTGCTTTTATTCACACTCTTCACTCTCTCCATGCACTGAAAACTGTTGAGCGCAGTATTCCTAATATTACCCCCTCTGGGCACAGCCATCTGGTCAACCCTGGGGTTTCTGAAACACTCTACACCCACAACCCGATGGGCATAAGCTTGGTCTTGTCCACACTTTGTGCCCTTCCGACCTGGTCATATAGACTCAGTAAAGGGCACAGCCTTCAACCTTTCTACTGAGCACTGCACCCAAGAATAGATGTTTTGCCACATTCTGCTAGTTGTGTGCCCGTTATGGAAGTCAGTGCAAAACTGCCCTCCGTTTTGCTTACTTTCCATTTGGTTTGGCAAACTAGTCCTTCATCCCGCTTATTCTTATTGTGGTCCATGAACTGACGGGCCTTGATTCTCCAAAGCTCATCTTTATTCTGATTTTTTTTTCTTGATGGTGCAAGACATTTTCCAGGACTTTTTGGAGGGGGACATGGGGTGGGAGAGGGGGTCAGGGTGGACTTTGGTTTTCTGTAGTGATTTTGTGTGCTCGCTTTGTCCCTACATGGCCCTAGCACTAATGTTAAAAAATGCTTGAGATACAACGTTTAATATCCGAAGGCTGCATAGAATTATGGAGCGGGCTCCAGCCCAGTGGCCATACACTGCATGCCTGGTAATAGACCTCGAAAAAGTGTTTGATTTTCTGGATTGGAAGTATATGTTCCCAACTCTTAAAGCCTTTGGCACCGCGGGCCGTCTACACGACCTCAAATGCCTCCTGTATGTGGACCCTATAGCCCGAGTGGAGATGGGGCAGTGTATTTCCCCTTCCTTTCTAGTGAACAGAGGCACCTGTAAGGGCTGTCCCCTATCCTCCTCTTCTTTTTGCATTAGCCATGGAGCCACTGGCACAGAAACTATGTGCGCGGGCCCGGGATAGGCAGGATACCCCCAGAAGGGACCATGCCACTTCCTGTATACAGGCGATATGCTGATTTATGTCCACAATATTAGAAGCAGCATAGACGCCATAAGCATGATTCTATCTGAATTCCGAGCAGCGTCGGGACTAGGAGTTAACTGGTCTAAGTTGTGTTTATATCCCTTACATCCTCACTACCCTCCACAACGGCTTTTAGTAGAGTCCTGAGAGGTGCACTGGGAACCAAGTACCTTTCTCTATTTAGGAATAAACATTTATCATACCATTCAGGATTTGATGGATGGTAAACTGACAAGAACTCTCAGATGACCTTCTGGAGCACACACCAACTCAGAGCCCAGGGTAGAATTGCATTGTTTAAAATGGTTATACTTCCACGTTTACTATATTATTTTCATAACCTCCCGATACATGTCCCCAGGAACTTCCTCCCTTAGCGCCATACCACACTAGGTTATTTCCTCTGGACCAAAGGCAGGCGTCGAGTGGCGCTACATAAACTGCAACTACCATTCGTGAAAGTGGAGCTGGAAGCCCCAAACTTTGAACACTACTAGTTGGCTGCTCAACTTCAATGGCCTGTCTGATGGCTAGCAGGCCGCCTGCCAGAAGAACTGGGGCAACCCACTCCTAGACCACACAACGTATAGTCCAGGAAACATTTCTCCTGCTAGCCACATCACCTCCACACTCTAGTACACAGCTGAGAGTGGCCCATCCTGGCTACAGACGAAGTATCAAACTTATGCTCCCTCACCCTCCTTATTCCCCTGAAGTTAGACTAATGACCTTCAAGCCGCTCCAGGTAATGTTGGGAAGAGAGGGTCTCCAACAATGGGAGGTGGTGGGAATCAGCACAGTGGGAACCCTTTTCTGAAACAAAGTACTTCCCTCCCCTCGTTCACTTCCACACCGATCGGGGCATGCCCACAGGCCAGTTTCTAGCACATGCCAGACTTCTCACCGTTTTAACCAACATATGGCAAATAACTGGTTCGGAACCCGACCCTCACCCATTAGTGCACACACTAAATATCATAGGCTGTGGTACACGTCTGTTTACCTGGTTCACCCAGGCATTTTCACACACAACCCAAGACCCCTTGTTGCTGACTCGCAGAAGCTGGGAACGGGATGTGGGAAGAGAATTCCTGAATAAAGAATAGGATACAGTGCTGATATACCACAAAAAGGCATTGAGGAATGCAAGCTTTCATTACATACAATATAATATCTTGCATAGAGCCTATCTCACACCAAATACACTACACGAGATGTTTGGATCCCCCTACTTCAAGTTCTAGGAAAACCTTAAAAGAAAAGGGTACTGCTTGTAAATCCAGGTCAGGCAAAATGAGACCTTCCAGAGCCCTCTACTCAACTCCCCGACACCACAGCCATTACCTTAACCCTCCCACATTACTTAACTATGCTTCATCCCTACTATATTTCTCAAAATACTTTCTCCGTCTGCCTCCCCCGCATCAGCCAATCCCTCCAATCACTCCTTATGATTCTTTTTCTTTGATAGTGTCCACTCCAAAACCTGAAACCATTGCACGATATGTAGTTTTGTTCTTACTGTGTTAACCGTGTTATAAGGTGTAGTCATTTTTTATGGGTAACTAACTATACATTTGCATTGTGGGCCCATTGCCACTTTGAGTCGGACTTTGCTTCAAATCCTTTGCTGTACATTGGTCCAACATAATACATTTTTTCATGATTTTCCACTTAGACAAGTTATTTTGCTTTACATATGTTGTGGATCTGTGTTTTTTATTTCCATTTGAGAGGCCTTTGTAGGTTTGACACATTTGGCAATTGCATCATTCGTGGAAAGCATATTGTGTTCCATACTTTAAAGATCTATGGGTAAGCATCCTTCACTCTTTGGCTTTATTCTGTACGTAACCTTGAGAAATTGTGAACACATATTGGCTCAGCCTAAAAGGTTATTTTATTTCTATTTTCTTTCTGTTGGATGTTGTTGGTGCATCTTTTTACCCCATTGTGTTGCATAAGGGGCTATTTTATGATCAGTGAGCAGCTGAATGCTGAGATAAATGTCTGACAACTGTATGCTGCAGAAAAGAAGTCAATTATCTTTTCTGTACCATCCATTCTTTTGTTTGTGCTCATACTCCAGTACACTAACACGTACTGATAAAGTTTACAGTATGCTAGACAAACGTTAAACCTATTGGCTTTGCCAATGTTTGATATGTTTGATTTGAATGTACTGTATTGTGTGTGTATGCGCGCTCTTAGTAGCAAGCAACTGCAGAAGTGCTGCAGGCGTTGCGTTTTCCCTTGTCTCATTAGGCTTTCCATGGGTGAGAAGCAGGCACCTCTTTTTCGTGTTAATACCTGTGGCTTACAATACCACACTTGTTTCCAGTTTACTTCCATTTCAGTACAAGCAACCTCAAATAACGTGGGTACGCTGACACTGGACGAAAGGAACACGTCATATAGCACTGTTCAACTGGGCGCCCCTGCTATCAGAAGGTGTCAACAAGGAGAAAGTGACCAGAAATAATCTTACCTCCATATCAAGTTACAAAAGGCTTTCTGGAATAAGCATGTCCGAGTTGCTCTTTTAAATGAGAATGATTGATCGAGCTGCCAGATCTCTTGCTTATTCCATATTAGCTGTCCTCGTGAAGCTAAACTCTAAATTAGCATGAATTGCGGTACAGTTTCTCTTATATGTTACTAGTACCTATGCGTTTTCTGGATTGTACAGTGACACTTTGTCTGTCGGCTATCTTAAACCTCTAGCATATGTTGGCCTTTGTACATTGAGGTGAGCACATTGACTTGAGTTTGCTATCCAGCACACAGTCCACACAAGTCGTTTACAATTGGTGTCATATTCTAGGAATGCTCCATTTTCACGAATAGTTTAACGGCTTCATACTCGAGACGCCGCAATATGCTCAAAAGGGTGAATTCCAGTTTGTTTCTGAAAGGCAGTATAATTGCCCAATTTTTATGGACAATAAGATGACAACCACCAAACTAAACCCCACAAATGTTAGAGAGATTTTCATTAACTCACCCGCCACTGTCCAACCCCAAGGTCAAAAAACAAAAACAAAACACCTTCAAGAGGGTGGTGCATTTCACTTGAGCTTTCTTGGCCTACGGCACACCCAAGCACTCACATTTTGCTGCTTCTATCATGGTATGTACTTTAAACATCATAGTTTTTCAAATTTTTTAATTGTAACAGGATCCTGGGAAAGCTAAGACCAATAAGGATGTCTATCTAGAATTCAGACTAAGTTGATTGAATGAGTGCAACCAATTATAAAGACTAGGGAAATAGGTGTCCTAGTGCAGAAGTCCTTATCCGAACCTGAAACGAAAAGAGGGAGACAGTGTAGGGATGGAGTAGAGATGTAAAGCGCAGGGTTTTGAAAATGTCCAGAATATCATGAGATTTTTCTCTCTCCTTAAGTGGGGGAGAGAGAGCATTTGAAGTATTTTCTGCAAGAATAGAGAAATCAGATTCTCCCATTCGGACCCTGTGTAGAGTAAGAAAACTTGTCGGAAATGAGCTTTGGACTCTATGAGGACAGGATAAGGTAAACTGGCTTGTAATAAAAACTAAACACCTGTTGTAGAAGACCGATAACATACATAATGCCTTAAAAAGAGCGTTTTGTTACCAAAATGTGTTTATGAGTTTGTCTTTTTGTTTTCAAACCTCAGCATATCAATACAAGTTTTGCTATCAAATATACACGGGCCATTTTAGGTTAATGCATTCAAAGGAAATCTTGCCTTTTTCTTTGGGATGGAGTGGGGGCACCTCAATGGTATGCCTCAAAATTCAGTTTTCATGCATGGTTCCCAAATATCCACTCATGATTTCAGTAGGACAAATGAATTACATTAAATAATTCTGCATCATCTGCTCATGTATTACCATCACATGCATGAGACGCCTACCGTAATGCCAAAACTGCATAATTCACGCCAAGGACGCCCACATTATATCAGGGCCACAATGGTGTTAGTCATGGACATTACCATTCCACAGATGGCCATGATCATGCGATAGATGGCCACAATTAGGCCAAGAATACTCGCAGTATGGCAGTGAGTGCTGCTGTTATGCCACCATTAGTCAAAGGATGCCCAGCATATGCCTAGATTTACCACTATTATGCCAGTGCCAACATTACATCAAGAATAGTAATAATTCAGCATGAGATTAACCTGTTCTATTGTGAGCACTGGATGCATTTGGTGTTCTATGATAGCAGAAATGGCTTTGAGGGAAAGACTGTGCCTTTCAAGGAGGGAGATGACACTCTCCACATAGTGTCAGAACCCCTTTCAGAGGGCCATTCGGCACACAGGGGTTACTGGGCCCAACCTTGGTGGTTGAGGCTTGTTACTCCTGATGTCCTAGGGCCTGACCTACTATGAATCCTACTCGACTGGACCAAGTACGTCTTCTGCACAGGACTCAGTAGTAGCTGTGGTCGAGAAGTCAAGGCTTCCGCGGTGGGGTGTAGATACAGGTCAGTGAACGTGACCTGTATTTTATTTTATTTTATTTTTAACTCTACACATGCAACGAAGTACGACATTCAGAAGCAACAACACAATCTCCCTTGAGGTTGGGGCTCTAGCAGTTGTCAGGCGAATCCCTTTCCCACCCTCCTGTGTGTAATGTGTTCAGGGTTACTTCCCTTTCAATAATGGCTGCATCAGGGAATGCAAACAGTCAGGCTGCACCCGAAAGTTCTTCCTTTGAAGCATCAGGAATTTAGTGAAAAGTGTATATAATGCTGCAGCACCATTAGCAGCGAGTTCCCTGGGACCCAACTGGCCCAGTTCACGTCATACCTGCTCTTCTAGCACAGAAGAGTTCAGCGATGAGTTGAGCACGCACCTGGGACTCCATTAGTTCAGAGAAGTCAGGCTTCTCGCAGTCCATGCAGCAGCACCTGGCAGCGTAGGCTCTCTCCTCTGCACGGCACTTCCAGAGGCCTCTCAGGTGTCAGAGCAGCTCCTTGCTCGAGAAGACACAGTAAGTTGACTTTGCTCACCAGAATGTGGGAATCCTTTTTTCAGCTTCTGACTAGAGCCAGCGAGGGTGCATCGTCACACATGGTGTCTCCGACTGACCTCCACTGCGAGTTGGGGGCAGTTCTCTTGCAGTGCGGATACAACTGATGAGTTGGAGCCTCAATCTCTCCTTCGGTGAGATGCTCGAATCCTTTAGTTACATTGGTACAGGCAGCCCCTCCTGGCATATGGGGTTGCTGCAGTATGTTGGAATACGGGCGCAGGCTCTTCTAGCCTCAGTAACCCGGCCCAGACAGTCACAAGTCTTTGCACTCCTTGAAATGGTTCTTTACTGGTGGCTTGCTCTGGCATACGGGGTCAGTGCAGTGTGGTGGTACGGACATTGCAAGACCCACATAGTGCTTAACGCGTGGTTCAATCTAATGCGGCCCTCTCCCGGCATACAGGGGTCACCAAAAACACTCTTGCACGCTGTTGACAGTCCAATTGGTGCACAGACGAATCATCACACTTCGCACAGGGAGCCCTCACAGTAGGGCTCCTCACTGGACCCTGCTCCCTCAAACGCCCTCCTCTTCCTCACAGGACACACTGGTCTTGGCAGGCAGACCGTGTTGTGGTCCAGGCTCCAGGGCAGGTGGACCTGGTTTCCCTGGGTGATGTTTCCTCACCCAGCAGGGAGACTTGCAGGCCCCCCACTCCCCCTGTCTGGCTGCTTGTCAGATGACCAATTTTGGGGGACTCAACCTCTCCTACTTATGGTCCTTTTCCAGACACGAAATGTGATTGAAGTTTTAAGTTTGGGTCCTGCTTCTTTTGAAGTGGGCACTTCTCCTTTTAATCTTTCGTCATGAAAGATGTCTTTCACAGCATGTATGATTCCAAAGCTGATTGTCAACAACACACTTCATGAAGGTGATCATAGTTCACACCTGGATGTCAGCCACAGTAATATGTGCATTAAAAGGTTAATCGCAGACCCCCAGCCCAATTCTTCGATTCCCTTATGAACCCAGTATCCCTTCCTGAGATGTGTCCAGACCCCTACCTTGTGATCTATCACTGAGTCAAAGAGCAGTCTTTTAAAATGTAAAGGTGGTCTCTTCCTCCCCCCCCCCCCCCCCCCAGTTGTTCTCACCCAGCTCACAGGAATGCAGCTGTACATAAATCTGTCTTGGGGGATTCCTCTGCTCCCCATGTCTTCACCAGGCGGCCTGGGCTTCCCACAATGGAACCTAGAGTCCTCCATACAATCTAACACTGCAGGCACACTCACTCAGTGTACATGCACTTTGGCTCCAGCAATCTTACCTCTATGCATTGTACCCTTACATGTACACATGCTGTCAGTACACACACTTCACCTGCATGCACTGCTCAGTAATGATGCATTTGTATCTTTAACCATGGTGTGTTATTTACAAATACACAAACTGACAGCACACACACTTTACCCTTCATGTATTTTACTTCACATACACATACATACACCCAGCACATGCTTTCCCTGTGCATGCACTGCACAACACTGAATCTCTCATGTAATGTATTCCTCTCAGGCATACGTAGACCCAATACATGTACTAACCACACATACACAGCCCAGTACTGCTCACTACACGGTATGCTGCCACCACCGTGCTGCTTAACTGCTGTTGAAGGTGGTAGCCTCCCATCACTATGAGGGTAGCGCTTTGGGCTCCCCTTCTGGTCCAACAAGACTGCAGTCTGTGAGAGAGGCCTATGTCATGGCTCACACGCATGACCTGTGTTCACTAATTACAAAAAAATCAGCATTAGGGATCCAGACAACACTACAGCTGGGCACCGAGGACAGGGGTACATGTCTTTACCATGCAGAGGACTTTTCCGTCCCAACACATACACAGCACATACGTAATAAGGCACATTTGTGTATACAAGCACGTTGAAATATTTAAACAAATACTCGGAAATACCTACACACATCACCCCCACCGTCTGACACAAACAAGGCTGCTGTGTGTCTCTGCTTTAAATCCAGCCTAGGCTCTCCTTGCCTACAGAGTTGCAGTTACACAGTTTTCAAACAATTCCTTTGTGTCTTTGGCAGTCCCACACTCCACTGTCTCCATTCTGGCAGTTCTTTTCTGGCCCACTTTTCACACATACTGCGTGGCCGGTACAGTGGGGCTTTCAAAGTGATCACTCTCATGACACTTTGCTGAATTGAAAGTGGAGACAAGTGATTGTGCTGCAGGTACCATAGGCTCTCAGTATATGTTTGTGTGTAGCTCTCCCTTTGGTTTAGGTGGAGTTCAGTCCAAGGATATGGAGATGCGAATGTTGGCTTCTTCAGGATACATAGACCCTCTGAATTAGGTACTGTGCTGCACTTCCAATAGATATTTCCAAATTACTGATTAACTGTCAGAAGTTCCTGAACTACACAATGGTGACCCCTGGTTTAATGTATTTGGCTGATGAGATGTGCAGGAGTGTGTTTTGTGATTTGATGGTTATTTAAGCCTGTTATATGAAAAGTGTGCTTAGAAGAGCTGCAGGTGAAAGAGTTGTTTTTGGTCTGATTAACTATCGAATGTGCTTCACGTGCTGGTTGCAGGTCCAGTGCAGAACGCTGTTTGATTTGACAGAATGTTGAATGTGTGAGCCTCCGTTTTATGGGAAGCAACTGCAAAGATGGGCTTTGGAAGTTAGAACCTGTAAAAAGAGCTTTGAGGATGAACCAGTGATCTCTAGACTAGAGCTGTACTTAGTTTTTGAGAAGGTCCTTTCTGTTCTGTGATGGATAGGTCCTTGACGGCTAGTTTACAGCTGAGCTGACATTGTTTTGTATAATGAGTCTGAAATAAGCTAAAAGGTTTGGTACTAAAAATGTAAGTTTTATTTAAGCACCTAACTGTATTTTCCTTATTGGGGCATTCCAAAATACACAGGTCAGAATAATAATGATTGTTAAGAAGGGCTCGATTGAGATATATAAATCAATTCCCAGTCGTTTATTGCAATTATCGAAACCTGTTCTTTTCCGTTCGTCTTTTTGTACATTTGCATTATTCGATTTTGGTGGTGTTTTGAGTTCCGGTTCGCATGGGACACTATGCACTTTGTACACTTATATGTGAATATATATTGAAGAATATCAAAAATGTTTTTTGCCTTCTATTATTGTCTGCGGTGGACCACATTGTGTGACCCACTCTATCCACATCGTACAGTAGTTCAATTTGTGCTATTGTGCTTTTTTTTTTTTTTTTTTTTTTTTAATCTCGTATACATGTTTATTTCTAATAAGAATCTTTGTTTTTTCTAATACTGGTATGAAAGAACAGTGAACTAACAGAGCACTACATTGGTTTAGGTATGACAGCCCTGATTTGGGTTTCCCATCTTTAACAGACAAATATCTCATGTATGCAACAGCCTATGAAAGATTTAAGAGGCATATCAACACCTTTCACCGTTTACATGGCCTTCCTGTTTCTGAATGAACTATGCAAGAAATAATGCCCCTAACATCTTTATAAACAAGGGTAAGGGGCCTTAACTTTAAAGCTTTTTTCAGAATCAGGAAGTTCTCATCAAGAACTCATCCAATATAATGTGTTATTTTCTTTTGTTGTGTACGGCTCTGCTTCTCAGAAACCTAAGGTGTATTAAAAAAAATCTCCGAAGTGGAAGTGTCCAACTCATGGAGTTGGGACAGTCTAAACAGTTAGAAAAATATACTTAATGTGCTGTTTAACTGGACCTTGCCGTCCAGTGGTTTTACACTGAGCTACATTTTACAAGTGTACATACAGATAGAGAAAAACCTCCTGGAGGGGAGGGATCTGGGCCTTTAGGGTGGGTGCAGGCGGATAGGGAAATCAACTACTGAAATTGCAAGGTAACAAACCATTGTATGAATGATGAGAGAAAGAACCTGCAAGGAAAAGCGGAATGTGAGAGTTTAGGCTCCGTGTGGGAGTGATGAGGTGACCAACAGGAGGGGGAGAGTGAGGGAGATAGTACTTACCTGTGGGAGGAGAATATGTGGGAGATGCTGACCTATGGATGTCAGGTGGCGATGTAGATGATGGTGATAAATGCTCTCCTGGTGCAGTATTACATAAGTGCCCCGGGGAGCAGCGGGCGTTTGTCATTACAGAAGGGGTGGCAGATGCTTGTGTAGCCACATTTGTAATACTGATAGCGCTGGGGCACACATAGTGCCAGCGCTATCACCAGAGGATGTTCCCTCATTTGCATGAGGGTGTGGCCCCATGCAAATGAGAGAATCCCTTTGCCTGTGCGCCCGTGCCATATTATAGATGTGGGCACACAGGCAAAGAAGCTGTCAGGAGGCACACTGACAGTGTGGCACCTAAAGTGTAGCACACTGTTGATGGCAGCCTCCTGGAGGGGGAGGGGGTCATATGGACCCCTCCAGACATCCCCTTACAGGCGGGTCCAGTTACTCACTGCATCCGCCTGCCAGGGGATCTCTAATCTCCTTTAAAAGTGCAGGCGGTTTGCCACTTGTACAGTGAAACACGGAGCGGCCTCAAAGCAGCCGCTCTGTTTTTCTCTTGGATGTGCTGCCCTGGGGGCAGCGCGGGTTCGAGGCTGCCCTGGGGACAGCACATTCATCATAATAGGGCGCACTTCTCTGTTTGGGTACGGCGCACCTCTTTTAGGTGCGCCATGGCCCAAACAGAGAAAGTGCCCCATGCGTAATAGGACCCCTGGTCTCACTTCTCCCATATCTTTCAGTCTCACTTAATAACTATTAAGGCACAGGCATCATCAGGCTTATTCTGTGCTTACAAAGATACCTAGCAGCAGTACAAATTCCATTCATATGCAGGCAGCAGGAATGCAAGCCTCACCCACAGAAGGATACAAATCATTTTTACAAGCTAAGAATTTGAAAAGTTAGAACAGCAGTTGTGGGTGTTGTCTCCATATGCACAGAACAAAGTGTGGCTGCATGCAGCAGTTCACCTTGCACCTATGTCTCTGCAGTTGTGAAGAGAGACAGAGTAGTAGAAGGAGCTGCACTGACTTGCTGTAGGGGAAGCTAAGGCACAATCAACTTAAGGGCTGGAATAGCAAACAAGGAGATAAACATTGGACTGTAATACCGAGTGAAAGAGGAATGTGGTCGGGGAAGGTATGTAATGGAGTGGGCTACCTCTTGGAACAAGAAAGTGCTGCAGTACGAGGCATGGAATAACAAGCTAAATGGCACATTTACACCCAGAGGAAGAGGCTGACGAGGGGAGAGTCACTTACAGAGAAGAGGGTTTGAGGCAGAGTCAGACGTGTGGTAGAGGGGTGATAAGAGAGGGAGTGATCTGCAGTGGGCATGAAATAATGTGGCAACATGCTCTTTCTCGGTCACTTCTGCCTCCCACACACTTTTCAGCCGACTGCATCACCAACTTCTCCATCGAAAAACACACTGCACCTTAGGGCTAACATTAGGACGACTGGATGCTCTTGGACAGGTTTGGTGCTCGAGCCTGACCCTGCATGCACCCCTTCCTTGTATATCACGCCAGTTCATTACCGAGCCACAGAGGGTGGAAGCTGGAACCTGCTCTGGCATTGGTGCACGGGCAGGGTGACAAAAATAGGTAGATGCTGGTGCCGCTTATAGCAAAACAGAAGGATGATAATGGAAATAGCTCCTGCGTATTCTGTGTTAAGCAGTGCAGCGACTACCATTCCTAGGTGGTGGCGTTTCATTTGCATTAAGAGGATCTTTATGCCGCCATTACACTGAATGGATATTTTAACCTACGTGTTGGGCAATGGCAGCTATCCTTTAGCATGGCACCAGTATGTTATGCATCCAGCTTCTACAGCCCTGTAATCCATTTCTTGTAGTTTACTATTGTAATAGTTTTTAACTTGGTAGCACTCAAGTGCCACTACACAAAAGCGTGCAGGTACCAAGGTTTTCCCTGGTTATGTAAAAGAGAAAACATTAAACATGAAAACATTGAGGTGCTTTTGGTGGCTTTAAAGGTTTTCACTATCTCCTAAAACTGTTAATATTTTCTAAAGCTAATTGATTTATTCTGTCCATTACCTCGTTACCTTGGACCATGTCAGGTGTGCATGCTTCATCTTGGCTATTCAAAATATTTATATTTTTTCCTGTTTTATAAAAGCATCTGTAGCATCTTTTACCAGAAAGGTATTTAATAATAAAATGATACATGATTTAGTATGTGCGGTACTAATAAAAGCACAAGAAAAAAGTAGGTTTAAACTTTAGTCATAACAGAAAGTTATGACCCGAACTGTATGATCAAAGTGTTTTTGTTTGGCTCAGAAAGATTATTTTGATGTATTACGAACTAGTGCAAGTGTGCTGTCATGCAGAGTGATACTGCTGTCAACATAGGAGGAATAACTGAGCTTATATATTACCGTGAGTGTGTCGCTCTGTATTTTCATTGTGGCCCCATCGTTCGATCACCCACCACTCCTTCCATTCTCTCTTTCACAAATACATAGAAAATAAACACCTGGTCCCTTAGTTCAGTGGGGGTAAGACTAGCATGTGTATGCCGTTATCTGCCATTGTCTTCTTGTAATCGGAGACTTTCGTGGGGTGAGAATTAGCCCGGGAGCTCATATCCAGATCTCAAGGAAGTTAGCGTAGGAAATGTGTGCTGGTGCAGATGGCAGAACAGGTGAGCAGTAGAGCATATTGTAGAGAAATATGGACAGAGAATGCTTTGTGTGTCCATGAAAAAAACACATCACCGGGAGATTTGCTAGGGCATGATGATTGTTGAAAGAGCAAAGCAGGAATTGACAAGTGCTAATGGGGTATGAGCCCGTTTTGTGTAGGTGAAGCATGGATAGATTTAGAGAAGATCATCTCGATCAACGTATACAGATTCTACAGAATGCAAGATCTCTAGGAAAACCCTTGGGGACAGTCCAGTCTCTTGCCACCATCCAAGTCACACTGTGCAGTATTGGACTTAAAATCAAAAGCCCAAGTATACTGGTTAGGGTAGGTCTTAAACAGCAATCAGCAATGTGACATAAAGGTTCGGTGCAGTTCCTTTTAACGTAAATTTCTAATTGATTCAGGTTGATGCCCCTCATTTTGAGGGTGTGTTAAGGTATCCTCACTGTCGGGGAATGACGTTCTTCATGTATTATTTAGATCACTTCTGAGGATTTCCATATTTGGTTAAGGAATACAGCAATTGGGTGCCAAGTTGGGTGTGTGAATGTTGGCCAGGAGTGTCTGAATGGATTACCTGCTGATTCTGAGGGACCTTGAAAGAAAGCCAGACAGCTGCACGGCCACCCAAGTCAAATAAGGGAGAGGCACAATTGGCGTGTTATATTCACATTTGTTTTTTTAAATTAAACTCACATTTCATTTCTTGTGTCTTATAAATGTTCAGCATTACTTTCATTCTTCCTGCCACATGCTGCACCTGGTAGTGGAAAGATTAGGCACACCCACAACTAGGTTATTGGCTGAACATACTAAGCGCTCTGTCCTTATTCAAACAGTTCAATAGATGCAAGGAGGGACTGTGTGGCAGGCTGGCAGGAAACTAGAACATATACATTTATATTCACATGCTCTGGTTCTTGCGGACAACTTCCTTCTCACCATGTGCAAGACAGGGGAGTGAAAAAGTTGAATTAGATGGAGTTTCCTATTGCTTGGCCAATTTTGAAAGGAGTAGAGTGCAAGTGCATTGGATGTCTTGATCTACTTCAGGCTGCGCAAGGCTGCAAGAGTTGGAATGGAGCATGTTCTTCTTTGGCAGCACATGGGATTTCTGAATGTTGAAGTTGAGAGGTCCAGCAGTACCAGGAGGTACGGGGTCACATGACAAATTATAGCTTGGTTTAGTCCTGGATCCAGTGCACTCTCCTTTATGCTGTGTACTCTACATGGCAGACCTGAATAGATTTCCTGAAACCATTGTATTGTAATTTCAGTTCTGTAGTGTTGGTTGCAAGAGTGTTGAATTGCATTGTGACCTGTCTGAGAAATGTTTTGGTTTTGTGCATGGAGAGCCTGAATAGTGCTCTTACCTTGACTTAGGGGTTGCAGTGTCTAAACGTGCGAAGGAGTGACGAAGAGGGCGGACTAGAACACACGCATTTTGCATAGTGTATTGTTGTGCCTGATTGAGCGGATCTTTTATACCCACGAGTACAAAGAAGCAGATCGCCCCAACATGCCTTGCAAAAATACCAATGGAGAATGATATATAACCATAATGTTTGCCAATCAGAGTTTTTACATAACTTTTTTCTCATAAAACCCATTAATTTACTAAGAGATACCTGCATACTTTTTGTGCTTGAACGCATAGCCTCATATCATCTCATGGCGGTGCCACTTAGAACTTTATCTGACACAGATGGGCATCTTTCAAAGATGCTCACACGTCACCGGCATGTTTCACCCTGTTTGCGCTTGTCAGTACCATTCAGTTGACATTCCTTATAACTAATGAAGTCTGTCTAGGAAATATTTAAAGTGGCACATCTTAAAAAAAAAAAAAAAAAAACACGTATTTTAAAAAATGACTTCCTTCTTAGGCATGGGCCTATATTAAAAGCTTCTATTCTTGGTTCGGCTACTAAAGTAAATCTAACTCTGTCCGATTTACTGCTGGAGGTGAACAGATTCTTTATCTAGACTACATGTGTTGTTTGTCATCCAGAAACTTTCTTCTTCCAAAGAGGCTATGCTTTCCTCATAAATTATGAAAGGTCAATAGGTAAAACCTTGAAATAAGAAATTACTATGAGAGTTATCCCACAGATCCTGTATCCGATGACAGCTCAGAGAACCTGTTCACAGGCCAAAGACTGAAGCTGAGCCTTTCTTCAAATCCCGCTATCAGGTGCTTAAAATTCAGCGAGGCTTATCTTCCGGCTCAACCCTTTCAAGTTATTTTATGTTGCACAGTATGTATATAGCACAAGTTCACAGAGTTGTGGCACTTTGACGCTTGATCTTACCGAACGATAGGTTGGCCCAAAAAGGAGGGTGTTCCCGTAGCGTTTTGGGTCGCAAGAGTTTCCGAGTCAACCTGTGTCTGTACCTCTGTTCTTATTTTCACTGCGTTCCTGATAGACTTCGACCCTTTTAGCCTACTCAGTATTTGTTGCCCCTGTGGCTTAAGGCGTCATAAGCGGTCATGCATTGTTACTCTCATTCACCTTGTGCTCCCTGTTCCTCGGACTGTCCTCTTATAGTTGTGGGCTATCGGTACAGAGGCATTCGTCTGAGAGCTGATCTTGCAGCTTCTGCCTAATTTTTCAAGTAAACGGAGGCGAGGGGTACGTTTTGAGCCACTGGCTTTGTCGTAGGAATCTCGTGTGTCTGACAGCATGCCTTGGTGGCTCTGTGTAGCCCAACCTGTTTGAATATTCTGCAGCTTCGTGCCTGGAATTGTGCATCTCCTTGTGCTCCCACTGATGTGGCGGTAACTGCCGTTCTGTCCTTGTGTTGGCCTTTTCCCTGTTGGTGTAAGTAAAAAAAAGGCCTAGGTTGTTACAGGCACAGATAGGTCCTTCCTGAGTCAAGAGTTGAAGGGCGAGAGTTGGAAAGGGGGACGCTTGGCTGCTGTTGGTAAAAGTCCCCTTGCTTCCCTGACAGCTTCAGGGAATAAAGGGAATGCAAGGGTTCGAGCTGGAGATGGCTCTGCGCTGCAGGTGTGGCAGTTCATGTGTGGATGTGTTTGTGGGTCCATTAGGTGCATGGATTAAGGATGAAAACTCTAGCTTTGTCACGCCGGGATTTCCTGAAGTGCATAAGC
Source organism: Pleurodeles waltl (assembly GCF_031143425.1). Lineage (NCBI taxonomy): Eukaryota > Metazoa > Chordata > Amphibia > Caudata > Salamandridae > Pleurodeles > Pleurodeles waltl. The sequence goes on from NC_090447.1 coordinate 879,212,446, forward strand.
CGGTTTCAAGGGCAATTGAGTGCATACATGAAGGCACACGTGTTTTAATTTCCTACTGGCTAAATCTTGTGACGGTGACATTAGGGTACTTGATGCCACCTCATTACGGTTGGGGATTCATCAAGTTCTCTTTTGCTTAGTATCTGTAGTATATGCATGTAGTGTCTCTTGGACCTTTTGAAAGGCGCTTACACGGTTGTTCTCCTGTGGTAATCACTCACTCATCTCCCTACATGTGGTGGACCATAGAGAGAGTTCTCCACTGTTTTGAGGGTATTTGCCGTTCAATAGTTGATACAGCGCAACGGTCTCTTGGACAAAGGACACAACTGAAGTTTTTTTTTAAAAGAAATCTTTGTATTAAATAATGAGGAGCATACAGTGAATCATTAGAATGAAATACAACCGTTATCTTGTATGCATGTGGTCCTGAACTCAGAGTACATTCTAAAAGAAAATAGCATAAAGGATAAACAGTTGCATAATCTCTTCCAGTCTGTGCCGTACATTGACAGTCTGGCACGGCGCCACCCCCACCTGAAACAGGGGTCCCTCATCTTTCCCCACCCCTCTTCAGGTCCAGGTGGAACGTTTCATGGACCCCACACATTCTCCCACTTCTTAGGGCAGCCTCGACTTTGATAGACCACTTGTTCCACCCTTTGACACCAGTCCATATCTGAGACCCACTTCGCCATGCTTGGAAGTTGGGGAGCACCCCATGCCCTGGCCACATTCCGTTTGGCTACCCCCGCTGCAAGCCACAACCATGTGCATTGGTACCGTGTCCATGAGGATTTCCCCGTTGTCGATAGGAGGAGCCATCTGGGATCACCAGGGACTGGCACTCCCTGCACCCGTGACATTTGACGCCCCCCAAAAAGCTGTATCGGGGACAGTCCCAGAGTATATCGAAGAATATACCCACCATCCCACACCCTCTCACACATAACTCTGTGTCTACTCGTCCCATCTTTTTGGGTCGTACCCGGGAAAAGTAGGACCTATGTAGTATCTTAGGTTGTACTGGACTGAAACGAGCCCTTATTGCTATTTCACAAGCACTCTCCATGGAGTCTGCCCAGTCATCATCATCTAGGGGTCCCACATCCCCTTCCCATGCCTTCCTCAACCTCCCCATGGGATCTAGTGAGTTAGTAATAAGTTTCCTGTAGATGGTCGAGATTGCATGGTCTGGGAGTGGGTTCAGTAAGAACTCTATCCTCAAGCGGTGTCGCATCTGGTAACTGTTCCCCCTCTAGTAGGTGTTTCCGAAGTGCATTGCCCAATTGTAAGTATTTGTAATGTTTGGTTCCTCTCATGTCACACTCCTTCTGCAGTCCCTCAAAGGATATGAGGGCGTTGTCTCTTCAGATGTCCCCCAGGTGTTCCATACCAAGCAACGCCCATTTGGAGAATCCCCTAAGGCTGCTCGCCTCCAGTAGGTGGTTGCTGTCCCAGAGCGGGGCCCGCATGGTGAGTGTCTCCCTCCTGCCCAAATGGCGATTGACGTCCCTCCAGGCCTGCACCACCGTCAATGTATGTGTCGGCAGGACCCTGTCTTTTTGTTTCCTGTATATGACCCCCTCATTCTCCCTGGAACTCATAGCCTCTCTATCGGTCCGAAAGGCTGGTTCTGTTTGGTTTGCAAAGACCCAGTCATTTACCACCACTAACTGCATCGCCCAGGTGCGTCAGGGACCGCGAGCACCCCCATAATAGACTCCCCTTTGGAGCTTGTGCAATGCAATGCGTGAGATGCCCCTGGTCCATAACAGCGTTTGAACTGCCTGATTACATTTTCTGAAAAACTTCACCAGGATCGTCAAAGGTGTGTTTTCAAAAATGTACAAGAAGCGGGGCAGGGTCATAATTTTATATAAGGCCTCTCTGCCTAACAGAGTGAGTGGCAGGCCTCTCCAATGGTCCACATCCCAACGCAGCCTGTTCAGCTGCGGGGTCAAATTCTGGTGGAGGGGTTCAGGTGGGTCCTGTGTAGGTACTTAAAGCCCTCGATTTCCACCGAGATTGTGCAGCGGGGAGTGAGTCTTGGGATATCTCATCAGCGGGTAAAGGAGGGATTTCCGCCAGTTAATGCAATAATCTGAATGGTTCCTGAATATTTTGAATAGTTGCAGAAGTCTATCAATGGATAGAGTTGGGTCCATGACTTAAAGCAACACATCATCTGCATACAATGAGATGCGTCCCTCCCAAGCCCCCGTACCTGGAATTCCCCGGACCAGGGGTTCCTGATGGACCCATGCCACCAGCAGCTTCAAGACTACCGCAAAGAGCATCAGGGATAAAAGACACCCCTGCCTTGTGCCCTTCGGTAGGCCAAAAGCGTGGGACACTGTGCTGTTGACTTGCACATTCGCTAAGGGTTCCTGATATAACAGTTTAACCCAGTCACAGAACCGTGGGCCAAAGCCCAACCTGGCAGCATCACGAACATGTAGCCCCACTAGATGCTGTCAAACACCATTTTGGCGTCGAGGGCCAGGAGAACCACTGGAGTATCCCGCTGGGCTGAGACATATGGAGCACCCCATGTAATTGTCTCAGATAAAGGCGGGTACTCCTGCGGGGCATGAAGCTCGATTGATCAGGGTTGACAATCGAGGATATGACCTTCTGTAGCCAAGCTGCTAGGCCTTTGGCCAATATCTTCGCCTCCACATTCAGGAGGGATATCCGTCGATACGACCCATACTCCTCGGCTGGTTTCCCGCCCTTGTGGATGACCACAATCGTGGCTGTACATTGGTCTTCAGGCAGTTTATGGTTTGTCAATGCGTTGTGGAACATAGCTGTCAAATGTTCTGCCACCTTGTCCACCATCCCCTTGTATAATTCCACTGGGGGCCCTTTGGGCCGCGCAGCCTTACTGGACAGTAGTGCTCTTATTGCCTGCCCCATTTACTCTGGTGTCAGGTCCTCCTCCACTGACGCCCTATTGCGGATGTGAGTGTCACAGGGTCGATGTCCTTTAGAAAGTCGACACAGTCCCCTTCCATCATAGTCATCTTGGAAGTGTACAGGTGCTCATAGTAGGAGGCAAGGGTGTCTGCTCTTTCCACACTAGTCCGCTTAACCTCTCCCTCCTCGTTCATGACCTCCAGCACCCCTCTCTGATCCTGGTCTCTCCCGTCGAGCCATGCCAATAGTTTAATCGCTTTATCACCAATATCCATATAACCACCTCTGGGTGGCCAGGGTGTATTTGCGGATGCTATCTTCTGCCAGCTCCCGGAGCTCAGATTGCTTTGCTTGTAAGCTGCGACGCAGCTCTGGGCTATTATCAGTTGGGGGGTAGGCCATAAAGTCTCACATCTCTCGCCCCAGGGCTTCAATTTGCAGTGCATGTTCCTTTTTCTTTCCCCCAATCAGAACTTGGGCCTGTCTGTGAATCACCGCCTTAAAGGCCTCACACAATATGCATTTAGAGGCAACCATTCCCTTGTTCTCTCAAAAATAGAGATCTGCCCCCTCCTTATGCTTTTTTTGAATGTCTTCATCTTTCAGATACCATATTAGCCTGGGTGCTAATATTTGGCTGCGAGTCGGTCCCCTCAAGGTCACCTGCACTGGTGAGTGATCAGAAATCCCCAGTGCCCCGTGGCTCGCCCCACAGAATAAACCATCATGAAGTCGATGTGTGTAATTTTTTAACACAACCGTGGCCAGGCTGGTGTCGCTAAGCCAGCTTTGAGAATAGTCTCCTAAACAAAGTTTCACTTCCCTTACTTACAGGAGAGTGCGTCATCAGTTCGTCAGTGGTCATCATTTTTAGTCCTTGTACATCTTGTGGTGTGCTCAGCACCCCCGATCTATTCGTAAGCCTTCCCCACTATCCTTATCTCAATCCACTCCAGGCTCTCTTGGGCCTGGTACTGTCTCAGGATCCGATGTGAACCCTCTGTCTTGACCCTCGCAGACTGGCAGTTGCTCCGCAGAACTCTCTTTATCCAGAAGTCCCTTCAAGGTTGTAGGCCGGTCAGGGTCTTTGGTTTTGTGTATCCGTTGTTTCTCATGGACACAAGAGCCTCCTCGTCTCACTGTTCGCCAGCCTCCTCCGGGGACGAGTATTGCCAGGATTTGCTACCTGCTACCACCCGCACCTTGGCTGGAAAGAGCATCATGTATTTAATGTCTCTGGTCTGGAGAGCATTCTTCACCTCCTCAAAATTGCGGCGTTGTCGTTGGACCAGCAAAGTAAAGTCTGGAAAGAAACGGATGGTCGTGTTTTCATATTGTAGGTCTCTTTTTGTGCGGGCCACCTGTAGGAACGCATCACAGTCCCTGTAGTTAAAAACTCTGGCTCTGGACGTACACGAAGGTGCCCTGGGCCACGGCGGCCAGGCCGGCACCCTATTGGCCCTTTCAATAGAGAAATCATTGGTCAGTCTCATTGGGCACAGAGTGTTCAATATGAGGTCTTCCATGAAGAGTTCTGCGTTGGGCCCTTCTGCCCCTTTCCGGGATGCCTATGACTCATATATTGTTCCAACGAGCCCAGCCCTCTTGATCCTCCAATTTAGCCGTGACGGCAGCCTGTTGTTTTGTAGGCACCTGCACCTGGTTTTCCAGCCTTTTTGTCACGGCTTGAGGTCCATGAATCCGAGTCTCTGCCGTGGTAACTTTGTCTGTGTCCTTGTCGAGGTCTGCTCTTAAAAGGTTGATGTCCACCGTGACTGCATCTATTTTTGGCTTTATTGTGCCACTGAGTGACTGTATGGCCTCCATAATCTCTCGGACCGATGGACCTCGTTCCATGTGGACCTTCGTGGCCTCTGCACCCGCAATGGTTGAGACTCTATTGGCTCCTGGTGCCTACAATGGAATGGTGTATTTGTCAAGATTATTACTTTGCGTGTTCTACGGGCCCCGGTGGCACCCCATGTCTGCTGGGGCACCCCTAGGTGCACACTGTGGTCTTTTTCGTAGGAGGTTTCTCTGCCCGGAGTGTCCGCACCCGGTCTCTGACTCCACCGGAGCAGCGTGAGAGGCAGCCAGAGCCCCCGACCAGATTTGCAGGGGGGAGGGGTGTTTGTGCAGGAGGCAGAGGCCAGAGGCACCTACGCCCAGGCCACAGGCACATGCCATCACAGGTATTCCTCCAATATTTTCCCCCTTCTCAAGGACCGGCCAGTCTCTGCCTTGCCCCCCAACTCCTCTTCAGTCTCCTCCCCAACCTCTGGATGGTCGGTCTCCTGGTCTGCACTCACTCCCTTCTCAAATGAAGTCGATGCTGCCCATCCCCAGCACCCCAGCCAGGGAGCAGGAAAGCCTACCTCTGGGCCCCAACAGATCCTGCTGCACTTGCCCCAGTGCTGCACGTTGCCTTCTGTCCACTCAGCGCTCCATCTTATCAGGGCCTCCCAACTCCACCGGGGGCCCGGGTGTCACTGTCACGGTACCTGACTTCCAGGAGTTCTGGCAACCGCCGCAGGCCTCTGCCCACTCCCTACACTTCCTGGGCCTTATCCCGTCGGGGCACCACCTTGCAGCGTCTTCTCCCACAGCAGGCCACTCCCCAAGGCGGCAAGTCCGTCTCGCTCTGGGATTAGCCCAGGGATCCGGGCCGAGCCTAATTTTTTCCCAAGTTAGCTCGCTCCCTACTTCGTTTCCGCATCAGGAGCCAAGCAGCTGCCTTGGTTCACTCGAGGGCGCTCAGCGGGCCATCGAGCTGCACCTGCCATTTTGTGCCGTGGTGTACAGGTCTCCTTCGTTTGCAGCGCTCTTGGCAGCCACAGCTCTCTTTTTTAGTGTTATCGGGATACCTGGGAATATGCGGCCCGCTTCCACCTTCTTGCCACCGACTACTGAAGGCTATATGGTTGGAATTTAAGGGCGATGTACCCTGCGATGTAGTAGCAGCTTACTTATGCAGCCATGTTTGCTCAGCACTTAGCTACGCCCCCAACACGACTGAAGTTTTAGTAATTTGTCCCAAGGATGTGTGAAACAAACATGCTGAGTTGGTGGCACCTCCTGCATTTGGGATGAAAGTTGAAATCAAAATCAGGTTTAGCCGAAGAAATCTGGGAGAAATGCTTGAAAATTTTGACATGACCTAACACCACAGCAGTAGTAAAATAAAGATTTTCATGTGGTTGTTTTAGTGATTGCTGTCATTTCCCACTTAGTACAGTGAGAGCTCAAAATGCAACAGTGCAATTTATTGATGGCTTTGACTAAAATATGCACCTTTGCCTTTTCTTTCTGTACACTCATTTCAAATTGATCCGCAATCTGTTGTTTGGTATCATAAAGCACATTCATTTCTAGCCCTGAGTTTCCTGGATTATAGTATTATATCTGTGCTCCAGCCAGAGTTTTGTTTCTGAAGAACCATGTTTTTTTATTTCGTCATAACTCTAATTTTATTGATGAGGGAGCACCATTCTATGTCTATTTCCCAAATGGCTGTTTCAATCCACCATTCAGGTTCAGACAAGCGTAACCCTTGCTGCATTATGGAAACCATGACCAGTTCAAATTGTGTGAAATGGTCTGGCTTGACAGCACATCTTTCACCAGACTCTTACAGTGTCACTAGAGTGGGTTTTGGTTCCTCCGACACGTTGGGAGGCAGGAGCCCATGTTTTACTTGGGCAGAAGTTGTGTGCTTCTACACAAATAATGCTTGCCTCCCGCCAGCTGTGGTTATTTTATGTATTTATCCAGCTAGCTAAGCTTGAACTTTTAGGGGCCCACACATGGCATTGTAATGCTGTAAAAGTGTCTTAGATAACTGTATTTTTCCTGGCAGCAGCGCAGATGAGAGGAGAGCAGTCATTAAACTACATGGACAGTGCAACTTTAACCTGCATCAATATTTTTCTACAGTTTTTTGCTTCCACACAATACATATGCTATTTATTTGTAATGTTTGACATTACCAAACAACTTAAAGCCAGATCTATTGGCATTGGCAATGTGTGTTAGTTCATTGACTTACTATCTAGCTACTGAGTGTGCTTCAAGCTGTCAATCCCTGTGCAATCGATATTCATGCTTTTGTAGATTTTAGGCCTGTCTTTTATTCTGATTTGAGAAGTTACATTTTCTTAGTTTTCATGTTTGCTTTTAATTACTTGTGGCCGAGCACCAGCCCTATTGACTTTGACAGTGTTTTTTTTCTAGTATAAATGACCTATAAAATCAGTGCTGCCTGAGCTGTTTTACTGCCAAAAGTCACCGTGAATACCGGTTGCTGTTTTTAAAGCATTTGAAGGAGACTGTGTTTTACTGAGTCGGATTCGAAGGCCTATAGCGTCCCGTCATTTATTTTTACTTCGAATTGTTATTTGTTTCTTTTGTTAGAACGGTCGGAATCGCAGGGAACATCCGAACTCTAAAGAGGAAGCCAAGCCCTACAAATTACAAAGACTCTTGATGCTGCAGCCTTTAAAAATAAACCTGTCCACGTCAAAGTGCGCCATACTAAAGACATCTCTCCTTCGGCCAGTTCCCGCCTTCCCGGGGCCGACTCCATCGCACCATCACCTTTGGCTGTGTCTTATTTTACCACTCCCTTTAAAATAATAACTTTTCAAATTGTTGGCAGAGTGGAAAAGTGAAATTAAACCTAGAAACAAGGTTGTCACAATACTCTTTGTTTTAGAGGCCCTCGCTCAGCGATGGGCGTTGTGTCTGATTCGGCTGCTAATTCTAGTTGGAAATTCTAAGTGAAGTGGTAATTCGGCGTGCAGTATAACCTGGTGGGATTTGTACCCGGACAGGAGACCTAGAAATGAGAATTGCCTGCAATAATTGATAGGGTATCGCCTTTTTCCAGTACTTCTCTAGTCCAAAGAAGGTATGTCTTCATCCCTTCGGTATCCGTGTCTCGAAACTAGTTACCAGCAAAACTAGTAAATTCGCAGGCGAAATCGCAGCACCAGTACTTCTAATGTTAGAATGAGGGCCTTCGTGTGCACCCCGTTTTTTTAACAACATTATTTTCAATTGCTGTGCACGGATACAAGTGGCATCACAGACATTAGTACAACAGGGTAATGTAACAGATATTTCAGTTTGAGCGGCAGAATTATGACAAATTGGCAAACAATTCTGATAGAACATTGTTCAGAAAAGAGGGGGTGGGACGTTGACGTTGCAAGAAGAAGCAGTACCCCAGAGAGGAAGTTAGTTTGTCCGGGGTCCTGGTACAGGCCAGCCTCTATTGTTCATAGTTATTTGCACTCAGTAATTTTTTTGCAGTTCTTGACATGTAAATATCGCGTTTGTATTATATACTTGACTATCGAAAGTGATTAATTTGGAACAGTCGGCTCGCTGTAGAAAAAAATTGCAGATTTATTTATTGTTGCCGGACTTTATAAATTGAAACTTTTTTCTAGCCTACGAACGTCTGAAGGGCAACGTGTATTCTAAGAAACGGGGACTTATGAAAATAGAACCCTCCATAAAACTTAGAAATTGGATGAGAGGACATCACCAAAACTGCCTGTGGAGTGATCCATTCAAACAGAATGTCTGCGCAGTCTCCAAGAATGAGGGCGGTTAGTCGAGGGCGGAGCCATCTCTGAGGTTTAATTTCTGTTAGGACTGGAGAATGGTGTTACTGGGAAATGTAAGGCTGCGGGTCACTTTGGAAACCAATCCCAAAATAATCAGGTTGGCCTGTCAAGATGGCTCGTGGTGGTTGATCCAGCAATGGAACTTAAATGCAGCACATGTGAGCATTACAATGTGTACCTCTCGGAGGCATGCCCTCAATTCATTTTGCATCCCCGTTGGGATTGTGGGACTTCTAAAGAGCTGAACAAACATTTTGTTAGTCTGTTATGTTCATTTGTATACATATAAATAAATTAAAATGTTTTTACATCACTTAAAAATGTGGACCCTTCTTTTTGGAAGGAGATCAAAGGGAACCAGGTCCCCGCTATCCTCTTCTTTTCTTTTGCAGTTAGACAGCCCAAATACATCTTTGTGTGTCAAAAATAAAATGCTCATCTGCATACAGCAGTATTTTTATTACCCACGTTATGCAGTCTAAAGATTTTCTTGAGATGGTTTTACACCTCATTCATTTTGTTCCATCTGACAATATATTCTTAGATTTCTGGTTTAACTCTATGTGGAGTTGGCTAGAAATGTACCTGTACATAATCTGGACAATTTACAGAATGTTTACCTGCTGTTCTTGCTTTCCTCTACATCTGTTTTGGATATCAAACAAATTTTTAAATACGGTACTGCAGCCAGTGGTGATATTCTACATATTTTTGGGGTCTGAAACCATTCACATGCTTTACCCTAACCCATTCTATATTTCTGGGAATCTGTGTCTAAGTGCAGTTTCCTCTGGTAAATGCACAACGCATTAGAATAACCTAGAAAATTGTAGATTTGGTTTGCTTGATTTTGGGTGAAATTGCAAAAATATACACTCCAAAATGCTCCCTTTAAAGATAAACTAACTTGAAGAAATCCATTCAGCAAGATGAGGGAGAGAAAGAGGGGCTAGATCTGGATGCACATTTTGGTGCACATTGGTCAATGGCACCATACAGCAAGTCATATAGACCATGACTCACCTTTTGGTAGTGTGGCCGACCGGAAAGTTCTTACAGAGATATGCAAAGGAGCTCAAGGTAACAATACAATAACAGTAATACAATTCTGATAGATAAAAAAGTAAAGGTCCACAAAGCGACGGTCATATAAAGGAGTGTATGTGTAATGAATAGAAGCCACAAAAGTGTTGAAAATAGAAAGTAAGAGACAAGTAACAAAAGACAAAAATAAATTCAGTAAGTGGGACTAATAGAATATGTCAGAAAAAATGTCATCCATCAGAACTTAGGTTTCCTAGTAGTAAAATTACCAATTCTGGTACTGGGACAATAGTACAGTTGCTACGTACATACTTTTTGAAGTCCTCATGACGAGGTGTACCAAACTCATTCTCCTTAGGCACAGCTTCTGTGGGATCAGCACACATAGTGTTCTCTGTAGTTTGCATACTTATCTGTCTCCTGGAACACATAGATAACAGTCAGGCTCCTCCATACTTCTGGCATTTGGGCATCAAATTGCAGGATGCAGGGCAACTACAGACCGAGGACTCCTCTGGGCTTGCCAGCTGGGCCAGTGTGTAGTGTTTCTAGGCCTTGGTGGGTTTGAGCAGAAGTATAAACAGGTATTCACATTTTCTTGCATTTGTTTTTCAGCAGTGGAAGTAGACTCTGTCTTCTTCTTCGTTTTTGTCCAAAACATTTTATTGAGAGAATAAACAATTCCAGAATAGATAGTAAAGAAACCCTACAGGGTACATTGTGTGGCTATGTAAGACCTCAGACGTAAACATGTGAGATATAGTTCAGGTAAATACAATGATGCAATAACCCTTATAGGTATATCATTGTCAAACATGGTGTTACATTGAGAGCATTTCTTAAGGTGGTAGGGAGCTGAGTGTGGGATCTCTGTATAAGATGGGAGTTGAGGCCCCTTATTGTGCTCAAGATGAATGAGAGGAAAGGGGTAGTAGATGGAAGAGAGAGGTGGGAGAAAGGAAGGGGGAAGAGGTTAGAGAGAAAGAGGGGGCTGAGTCAGCAGAGTCTGCAGCAAGTTCAGATCTACTGCGTATATATTGGTGATTCAGTTCTATCTTGGCAGGTGAGTGGAATTGTACGAGCATGGAAGGATATTGGGGCTACAGGGGATCCATTTTGTAGGTATAAATCAAGTGTGTTCCATAAGCAGCGCATGTGTGATGTATTATGTAGTTTCTTGTACATTACGTTGTCTGTGCTCCTGGTGGTGCATAGAGTGTTCTGCCATTTTTTGAAGGAGATTATTGGGGTGGACTTCCACTTTGTCAGGTCTGTTTTAGAGCCCAGGGCAAGCATTAGCTCTAATAACAGTGAGTCATGTATAGGGAGACCAGTGTTAAATGACTGTGCCGCAAGACCTAAAGTCGAGGGTAGGAAGGATGGTGTGAGCTGAATCTTAAAGATGTCATGAATCTTGTGGTAGATTTTGGTCTAGAGAGTTTGAACCATTTTACATGTAAAAAACATATGTTCAAGTTATCTGCGGGGTTTCCTCACAGAGCTTGCACTTACCTGATTGTAGGATCCCTAGTTTGTGCGATCTGGAAGGGGTCCAGTATGTTTTGCGTATTGCCCACATTTAGTCTGTTCAATTGCTGGTGGAATTTTAGATAGAAAGGATTAGTGCCAGATTCTATTCCCAGTAGCATCCGAAAAGTGTGGTGTGAGATCCTCTGAGATGTGTGGGGATCATTTATTTTTCAAATTGTTGAGGAGGTGTACTCTAGGGGGATCAAGTAATTTATAAATATGTGATGCGGAGTGACCGCACTTTCTAAGATTCCAAAGTAGGCCAGGTAGATCCGGAGTATGTGGTTTTGGTAGCGGTCTAGTTGCTCTTTTAAGTTTTATAAAATTATAGTATTTGATTCGGGGAAGGTTGTACTGTGCGCCCAAGTCAGCAAACGGAATGGGGTTCAGGGATGTACCTAGGTCTTCAACAGAATTTATACCCCTTTTGGACGACTGTTCCCAGAACACAGTTCTTTCATCTAACTTGATTTTGTAGTTGTGCCATAGGGAGGCAAAGGTGGAGTGAGTGAGATGGTTCTTCAGAGACTTATCGACTCACAGGAACGCGGGTGGGCCGGGAGTAGTTTCTGGAGTCCTCTGATGGTAAAGGTGGAGCTCAGAGGCTGAGGAGATAGTAAATGGGATTTAATTTTGAGCCACAGTGGGGAAACATCATCCCCCTCTCTGAGTCACCAGTTGCCCTGTACTGCTAAGATGGCTTGTTGGTATCTGTAAAGATCAGGCATATTCAGGCCTCCCCTGTTCAGTTTAAAGGTGGAACCGACTAGCCTAGCTCTTTTCCCTTCCCAAAGGAAGTCTGAGAAATGTTTGTCCATAGCTTTAAAGAAGGTGGTGTAGAGATTTATGGGGAGGATGCACGAGAGGGAGCTGATTAGTGGTGCAGTCATAATTTTCGAGGTGTGTGTTCTACCCCTCCAAGTTATGTGTTTAGGGGACCATGAATTTAGAAGATCTTTGAATTTTGTCAGTGTCTTGTTTTCGTTGATCGTGAGGGAGGATTGTATATCCTTCCCAAACCAAATGCCAAGGTATTTGAGTGCAACAGGTTGCGACTTTCAGGCTAGCTTTTGCCAAAATTGAGGGTGTACAGAGAATGTTCATGGGGAAGACCTTCATTTTGGAGTGATTAAGCATATAGCCAGAAACTCAAGAGTATTTTCCAATTGCGGACATAATGTGGGTGTTTGCTGTGCCTGTGTCTTCTGTAAAGATTAGTACCTCATCTAATTAGGCCACAAATAGTTGCCTGTCTGAATGGAAATGGACACCTTTGATGATATTGTTTTGTTCCTGGGAAAAGAGAAGGGGTTCGATTACAAGAAGGAATAGGAGCTAGGAGAGTCGGCATCCCTATTCGGTGCCCTGTTTCATTGGAAACAAGTCTGACAGATGACCATTTGTTCTGACCTTCATTACTGGTTTTGCGTAGAGTGCCATGACCATATGGATGAAATCCTTGCCTAGGTAGAATTTGCTTAGAACCTCATGTAAAAAAAAAAATCCAGGAAACCTTATCAAAGGCTTTTTCTGCGTCAAGTGCCATTGCGGCAGTTGGTGAGTGCGATGATCGCGTATTATCAAGTGCATGGCAAAAGACCCGGATGTTCTCTGCAGCCAATCTGCATTTCAGGAACCTAGTTTGGGATGGAGTGATACGTTTTGGGATCACCTTCTCTAATCTTCGTGCCAGGACTTTGATGTGTAATTTGCAATCAATACTGATTAATATCGGTCTATAGTTTTAACATCCAGGGCATCTTTGTCCTCTTTCGGTATGACAACTATAGTGGCTTCAGAGCCCTTGCCAGTGACACGCGGCACATGGAGCCATATCATTGAAAGAGGGCCAGGAGTAGGTCAGATCAGAGGTCAGGAAACGTTTTGTAGAACTTCACAGAATACCTATTCGGGCCCAGGGACTTTCCTGATATGAGGGACTTAATGGCGGAGCAGATCTCCCCCACAGTATTTGGGACATTGAGAAGAGATTTGTCTTTTGAAGAGGCTAGTGGGAGCATACAAAAGTTCAGGTATGACACGCATTCCTTTGGGTTGATTGTTGAGCTTGGAGTGTAAAGATCGGTGTAGAATTTGCGAAAAAACCTCCAAGATCTCCTGTGGGGCGATGAGAGTTATGCCGGCTTTGTTTTTGATGGATGGTGGTTCTGTTTTTAGAGTATTTCAGGTAATTTGCTAATGCCTTTCCAGCTCTATTTCTGTTGGTCAGCTTCTCCATGTTGGAAATCTCCACCCATTTCTGCGCTCTTTTGCTTAGTATTTGAATATATTCATACTGTAGGTTGCGCAGTTTAGGAAGGTCCTGAAGGCCCGTAGAGTGTCTGATGGATTAATTTAAGGTTTTAATCCTTGATTCAATTGTGTTTGTTCATGGATTTATTTCTGGTTGCCGAAATATTCATCAGGCTGCCTCTAAGACATGCTTTCAGGGCATCCTGTCTGATTGAGTCTGAGGTATCCCCAGCTTTGTTTCCTTCCAGGAATTTGGGTATTGCTGTTCTGATCTTAGATCTTATGTTCCAAGAGCATGCCATTGAGTCGCCATAATTTTGGGGAGGGACTAGACCTCAGTGAGAGTAAGATCTAGTGTTATGCATGCATGGTCGTTGAATGTTTTGGGTTCGATTTTGGGCTTTTGAGTTGAGGGAACAAGTGAATTGTCTACTAAGATGCAGTCAATTCTACTGAAGGTGTGATGGGTTGAGGAGAAAAATGTATAGTCACTACCTTAGGGGTTGAATAGTCTCCAGAAATCAACCAAGTAGTTTCAAAACAGTTTCATTTGATTATAAGGTCTGGTGATGCAAAATCTATGTGAGGAAAGTCTATCTAGGACACCATCCATTGGCAGATTAAAGTCCTCCCGTACAATGATGCCTATATTCTCTGGGATTTTAAAGATATGTTTGTCTAATTCCTTCCAGAAGTCAACTCAGTCATCGTCCTGTGCATACATATTTACAATGGCAAGCTCTCTGTTTTTTCTTGAGATCCTGGTAACCAACCAGCATCCCTGGTGGTCATGTGTGTGTGATCATATGTTAATTTCGGAGTTTCTGGAGAACACAGTTATAACCCAATTTTTTATCTGTAGCTGGGGAGTATAAGGCACCAGCAAACCCAAGGACAATAGAATCTGGCATCTTTAGAAGACTCTATATGAGTCTTCTGAAGCAGGATTATGTGCCCCTCAGTTTATTGTAATAGTTGGCAATTGTTTTTTTATTTTACTGGGTGTGATAGTCCCTTCGTGTTTAGTGAAAAAATTCTAAGGTCAGCCATCTGTTAGTGGTGTCGTGGTACGGTTATATATGGGGCGATGTAGGCGAGCAAAGTTATGAGCGATATACCCATGAGAGGATTAGGCTTCCATTATGATAAGGAGCGAATGTGATGTTGACTGTATATGTAAAGTAAACCAGTAATGTAAGATGTTGTGTATAGAGAAATGTGTGGGTGCTGCAGTGATGTTGAGGCATTTTTGTTATATAGATGGGATTGTGCATATATAGTATAGGTTGTACATGTAACACTGAGATGAGGTATGGACAAGTTTGGACATATTAGTAGCTGCAGTTGCTTGACATAGAGGTACCCTGGACAGATGTACTAAGAATTTGTTTGGAACAATGGATAACTAGTAGACCTGCCATAGTTAGTGGAGGATGAGAGAGAGGAGGAAAGCAAGAGAGAAAAGAGGCAAGGAAATAAAATAGAACAAATTAAAATCTGTACGACTAACCTTAATGACTAACCCACCCACCAAACTTATCTGTAATGCGGACATCCTGCATTACCCCCACCCAATTTAGAGTAGAAGAAAGGAAGGCCATGAGAAGGCCAGGCCTGAACAGCTGTAGTCACAACTCCATAGTATCAGCGTTCCTATTTTGTAAACTTGGTAACAAGCAAAGTGTAGGCAGATAAACATACAGCACAGTAACCAGGAGAACTTGAACGAAGAACAGATGTGGCTGTGATATGGATGGCTCAGTAAATGAATGACATTGGTAGCCTTCCCTGGAGGGGTATGGGCTCTTGGAGTAAGTACATTATTACAGATGTTGTAGTTCTTGTTTAAGTAGCAATACCAGATAGGTAATTGTCTCTCCATATTTAATTTAACCCTTACAAGTGCAAAGCAAATGATACTGAGTCTCTTGGGCATTCACAGCCTGAGGACGAAGGCTCCATTAGCTAGGGGACCAGTGTTTGGTGGATGTTGAGAGACAGAAAAAAGGTTGCTGATCTATTTGGTTCCAATTTAGATCTAGTAGTTTGAGTGCAAAATAGCTTAATATGGTAGTAGAGCAAAAGGGATAAGGTCAGGCATCCATTCCAATTTGAGTGGACTTATCCATGAAAGCTTAAAAGTCCACAGGGGAAGTAAAGAACATTACTTTGCCCTTTAAGTGAATACGAAATTCGGTGGTCCTGAGAAGGAGAAAATAATATTATGATCTTTCAGCGCTTGACGGAGTGTCAGGAAGCCTTTTCTCTTTGAGACAGTTTCTTTGCAATAGGCCTGGAATATTGATATTCGAGATCCATTCCAATTAATTTGTTGTACTTTCCGCATATGAGTGAGAATTATTTCTGTGTGGCGATAGCGCAGAAGTTGACACATCATTGTTCTTGGGTGCGTGGAGCTTCTGGTTGCAGCACTTGGAGATTTGCCATAAGGGATTCTGTGTGCCCATTCAATTTCAAAGTCTTTCTTGAAGTTGAGGCCCATCGTTCGGGGGATCCATGATTTCAGGAATTCAGTGCAGGAGTTGGTGTCATTTTCAAAGTTCTCTGGCAGACCGAAGATGTGTAGATTTACCTCTATGTTTACTGTCTTCAAGCTCTGAGATCTCTCTTCTCACATGCTTCATTGAGTGATATGAGTAGTCCAAGCGTTTTTGAGTTAAGAAGTTAGTCTTCTAGCGAACTAATTCTAGACTCCGCCTCAGTGAGTCTGTCTGAAAGGCCCTTAAGGTCATCGCATATGGCTTGGATGTTGTGGTGCTTGACGTCAGTGTTGGCTGTAGTGTCTTGTCGTAGGTCATGGAGTGTCCCAAGATTTTGTATGATGACATCAGTGTTGGCAAACATGTCTTCTTTGGTTTTGATCAGAAATTCTGCCACTGAGGGTCTCATTTGGGGCGTTTATGTAGAGCTGTACTGTCTTTGTGCTCTTTGGACTCTCTTCCTTTGTGATCAGTCATCATGAGTCAAAAGTAGGTGGACTTCACCGATTGTAGGGATAGGAGCACGAAACCAGAACCCGCAAGTTCAAAAGCTTGATTGTGCTAAATAAGTGATGACTGCAGTGATGGAGAAGAGACAGTCCCTGGCAGTTCTTTTTGTGCGCTTGTCTGTAACCAGAAGTTGGTAGAGCCCAGTAAATGTGGGTGTGTGGGCACCAAGATAGTTCTAGAGGGTATCTTCTTTCAACAAGTGTGACAAGTGTGTTTTTCCTTTCCATTAGCAGAGCTATAGTGGGGTGCTGGCCTCATAGATGATGGCAAAAGCCTGGGAGGGATAATGATCAGAAGTGAGCGTAACTTTTAGCCTTTAACCTTTGCCTTTGTTCTTTTATCCTTTAGTCATAGCAAAGTCTGTTGACTTTAACCTATCCTTTAACCTACCTTTGGCAAAAAGCAGTGAGCCTTTCCTTTCTAGAGCGCAGGCCACATGGAAGATTGTGTGAGCCTGGGGGCCGTAGCAGGCATCAATAAGCTGAGTAGAACAGAATAGGACAGTACAGTATATGCAGGGTGCTCAGTGCGCAGATAGGTCTGCGAGTGTTAGAGGGTGCAGACACCATCTTAAAGTAAGATTTCACATGAGAGACGGCAAGGTGAACGCAGTATTGCCTCAATATTCAACAGGTAAGTACCTGGTTCTTTGAGGGTGCAGCACAAAGATGCTAATGCGTGTTGGCAGAGCAGTCAGGCAGATGGGCAGCCCCGGTGGTCTAGTTGGAGTTTAAGATGAGTCTGTGGATGAGGGCCCACTGGTGGCCCAGTAGGCCGCTGGATGTCACCAAGTAGGCAGCTTGATGTCGTCTTCTGGACGCGGTTGGAGGTTGGGTGCAGATCGCAATGACTACAATACATTGGCCGGAGTAATAGCCGGATTTGTTACGGGGATATGGTAGCGTAGCTTACAATTCAGCCTTGCTGGGATGCGCTTCAGGAATAGGGTCATGCAACGGGAGAAAGCCTTTTTGACAACGCGTGTAACTTATCTGTTGCTGGACAGATGGCAAGGCAAGCGTGTACCTATACGTTGCATGGTGGGAGCGATCCTTACTTCTGAGAGCCGACGCCCTGGATGTG